>NC_051178.1:180564321-180604867 GCF_013339695.2 Rhipicephalus sanguineus
AATAAAAATTGGACCCACACCATATATAGAGACTGTGAAACAGTCAGAAGTTCAGTTCATAGGTAAGGAAAACGTGAAAACGAAATCAGAACACATAGCAACAAAGGGGACGGAACGACACACTACTAACAACTGAAGTTGAACATGTGCTTCGCTTTTTTAGTCATGCGTGTTTATATCTTTCTGTGGTTTTGATTACACTTCAGTTACTAGTAGCGTACTGTCCTGTCTGCCCCCTTCATTCCTCTATGGATGTGTGATTGTTTAGTTTTGTAATTTTTCGTACTGTGTGTTACATCTTTCTGTGGTTTCGATTAAACTTCAGTTGCTAGTAGCGCGTTATCCTGTCCCTTCATTTCTCTGTGCTGTGATTTTTTTTGCACCCCCCTTTTTAACTATGAATATACACCAACTCGCCCAACTGCCCCTGTTAAGACTTATGTTTGCTGAATAACACTGGGTCCACTCAGCGTCTTTTTAAACAATGCGAAATTTTCAAATGCACACGATATCAGAAAGGTTGCACGCAGTATTGCGCATAACACTCTGCATCAATACCAGTGTTGGCCTAATTGTGGTAAGATGTACGAGCTGTTCGACATAGTGTAAAGTGAGGCACATCAGGGTGTTCCCACAATCATGGGTGTCGGCAGGGATTTGCACAAAGGGCACCTGCCGCCATCAAGACACCCAGCACTTGACCCCACCCAAGCTACACCAATGCTCTCCTGCTCACCAGGCCGACACGTTACGCCGCCTTGCACCCCAAGACAAAATCCTGCCGACACTCATGGCCACAATACACTTGACTTGAACACAGACTGGTGGGCAAGCAACACTTGCTGCTTTGCCAGAAGTGTATTCCTGAAAATTACACAAAAAGAAGTCCACTAAGATTCTGTATACATAAAAATGAATGTCTTACCGGAAGATTCGCACTTGACTATCCTTATTGCAGACATTTTGTCAAAACACGAAATGAATACAAAATTGAGATGCTGCTAAGTACTTCCTTGTGAGCGTTTCACTTCGTGTGCACAGGGCGAAAAACAAACGGATGTAAAAAAAATGCGAAACACCACCAGAAGTGTACTCTTGCCATGTTTACCATTATGTGGGTAGTTTTTGATGTCAGTAAAGTTATCACTATAAGTACACTTTAAAAGGGTGTGAATGTTAGCAAGGTCTTGATTAACCGCACCTACTCTGTTTAGGAGTGAAGATTGGGCAACTTGGCACTGAACCATGGCAAAAATAAACAGCGCACTTCTAGTGAGGATAAACTAAGGCCTGGGCACAATAACAGCGCTTTCACCTTGTCAGATTGTCTCAACAGTCATGATACCTATGCATTGACCTTGAAAAACTATGGCAACATAATGCAAACAGCAAATTAACGAGATGGAATAAACAAGATGATTCAACAATCTGGTTCAACAGACTCAACAGCTGACTTTATATCAATGCGATTAAATTAGCCTTGCACTCTCCTAATGGCTAAGAATATACACATGTAACCTTGGCAAATTCCACTGTTGATACGTGACCAATGAAGTTGCATTCCTTCCATGCCGTTGAATGGCCGTTCCTTCTTCTGTTTTCACTGTTTTCTGATTTTCATTGTTTTCACTAGCGTAAATGTTTACCCTTTTGATTTTGTCACTTTGCAGATGGCATACGTGTTTTGCCTTTGAATGTGCACGTTTCTTCTGCTTTGTCTTTCCTGTTTCTTTTTGTATGCGTATAGTTTTGCCTTTGAACGTGCACACGTTTCTGTTGCTCTGTCTCTATTTTTGCTCTACTGGGCCTTGTGCACTTCTCAAGCTACCATTGTCGCTTTTCACTTGAGGCCCATTTCCTGTATTTTGCTGGAATAAACATTTATCCATTCATTCAATACCATAAAACGCATGTGCTTCACAATACACACTGCACTTAGCAGATGCCTGTCACGTGATATGGCCGTCATTGTATAGCTTTAACATGATTATTATTCGTTCTAGCTAAATGAATCCAAGCTAATGATGTTAATGTACCCTGATATGCTATTTCACTGTTCCTTGATGCATATGTATGAAGGTACAGTGCTTATGTACCTTAATATGCTATTTCAGGGCGACGGGCAGAGTGCGCAATGCAAAATTGTTGCCGAAAAGTCTTTTCACTTCCTGACAATCTGTGCTTCGGTGGGTTCTCACAGTTGCATGGCGGGAGAAAGATGTCCAGGGTAGTTGACTGCATCCAAGGTAGATGCTGCAAATGAGGAGCGCCGGTCTTGTCACATGTCAATGTGCGCAAATCGACACGATGACGAAGGATTAAAACAAACAAATGAAGTTGGAGAAAAGAATAAATCGAAAACAAAGTTGTCCTTTATGCACATTCCATCATGTGACAATGTGATAACCGTGGCCTTTTGCTCTAATGTATATTCCCTGAAAGCATCATGCCTCATTCATGCTTTATCGCAGGCAAGAAAATTTATATCGTGCAAACAACTTTACCAGGGCCGCACTCCTGGGTCGATTGACTGGTCGTGTGAAGCATGAGTGATATTCACAGAAGTTCCAAAACATGCATCACACATCATTGCTATCTGAGTTTAACGAATTAATGCGAAGCATTTGTTAAACACTTCTACGACTTAGAACGGATCTATCTACCTATCTATCTAGCCGCCTACGACTCATAGCTCGTGTGAGTGTTTCGTTAATGGGATGTATGCCAAAATTCGTGTGGCATGACACGACTGCATGAAGAACATGAATGATGGGTCTTAACTTGAAAATCATGATATGCATTTCATTAATGACATGATTTATACGTCACTCTCTTGGTTCTCTTGCGACTGTTTCGTTAACTTGATAGTTACCAAAATAGGTATGGCGTCACAAGAGTGTATGACGCACATAAACGACAGTTTCTAACTTGCAAATCATGACACGCTTGTCATGTATGGCGTTATTTTGACAACATGGTCTCGGGGGCGCTAGTGGCCGTTTCGCATGCTCCATATACACCAAAATTGGTATTGTGCTGTGTGACTGCACGTCCACATAAATTACAGCTGGCATAATGAAAATAATGACATGCATGTCATGTACACACGCCACGCTCATGGTGCGCTCGCGGCCGGTTCGCTAGCTTGACATACACCTAAATTGATATAGCGTGACGTGATTGTGCGACGAACATAAATGACATATAGTAACATGAAAATAACGACATGTATGTCATTTACGGCATGGAGCCTGGTGCACTCGCGTCCGGTTCTCTAACTTGATATCATACCAAGATTGGCATAGCGTGACGTGACTGTATGACGTACATAAATGACATGCGTGTAATGAACAGCATGGGTTACATGCCACGCTCATGGTGCGGGCATTTCGCAAGCTTGACATGCCGATTTTCTTTTCTTTCTTTTTTTTTTGCTTTTCATTGCACTTTTCAAGCGACGCAATGTGCAGAAAGTCATCTACAGGTGCATAAGCGACGATAAGGGCTCGCAAAGAGAGAGAACATCAGTATTACTTACCATTTTTGTTCCTGAATGTGCCGAGCACGCAGGGTGCCCATCATCTGCTTGGTAATGCACAGCGGACGCTCGCTTGAGTCGAGAGGCCGTCGCGATTATCCCACTCGCAGCACAGCATGTCGCACTGTCGTCAAACCACGCATATCACATCCAGCGGCGAGAACACAGTGAGGCTGCAGGCACAAAACGCGCACACCGACCCGACACAGCTGATCACTTGAGAAGTGGTGTTGACAAGGCCTAGCCGGCTTTGCCTAGCTACGACGATCGCGCCGCCGCGGGAACGACTCCCTCCTCACGTTTCTTTCTTTCTTTTTTTTCTTCGCGCGCGCATGCGGCGCGAAGCTTTGTCCCATTTCACTTCGGTAGCGCCTCGTCTGGCTTGCTTTTGACCTGGCGGGGGCGGGCCGAGTAGGCTGCAGCCGCCAAGGCCAAAGGGCTTGCTCGCTTCCTCTCCAGCCGTTCGGAGGGTCTCGTATATCTCTTTCTCTGGGCTATCTGTGCAAGGGATTTTTAGTGTGCTGAAGCATGCCGCCTCTTCTTTTACTTCTTTCCCCCGCACAGCTGCATGCATGCCCGCCAGCACTGAAGGCATTATGGAAAGCTTCGGAAAAAAAAAAAAAGAGAAAACATGCCAGAGGAAATGAGATGGGAGTTTTTTGTTCCTCTAACTCCATTCGACGAATGGCGTCAGATAGTGAATTTACCTCCTTTCTTCCACATATTTTCTTAACGAAGTAAAATTGAGGACGCAGAACTTTATTGCACCCACCTCATTACACCCTAAGGTAGTACTGTCCAGATGGAGGTAGTATTAAGGGGGATTGTAGCCCTTAAAACGCCCAATTCGGCTAGTTTGCGTTTGCAGTGTAACCGCTTGAGCTCTGCATATTTGCCACGAGGCGGAGGGTAGCATCGCCGGGCCAAGTAGAAGGTCTTGGTCAGTTCGTTGTATCCCGTAAGTCGATCCCGGTCCGCGAACTCTTCGACAAGGCCAGCTCCTCCCGCACGGGTTGTTGCGTCGCGTGCGGCGGAGTGCACTGCCTCGTTAAGGTTGGGGAAGTGCGGGCAGACTTCGCCCATATGGGCGGGAAACCAGATCAAGGTAGCCCGAGAAACATGGCCGGCATTCGCGAGTATACGAAGGGCTTCGATCGAAATCCTACCCTTAGCAAAATTCCGTACAGCTGTGCGCGAGTCACTGAGTACAGTCTGAGTGTCAGCGTCAGTTATGGCCAGAGCAATGGCCATTTCTTCAGCTACCTCCGGGTGTCGGGTCTTGACACTAGCTGCGTGCGTTGTTGTTTTCTCTGTGTTGATCACGACGATCGCGAACCCTCGTCCGTCCGGATAGCACGCGGCGTCAGTGAAACGCGCGTTCTTATCGGTACAGTATGCTTTCAATAGAAGTGTAGCTCTGGCTTTTCTGCGACCTGGGTTGTAAATCGGGTTCATGTTTCTTGGCACCGGGGTGACTTGTATCTTCTCTCTTATCCCCTTAGGTATGTCCGCCTTGTCACCGGGCTGTCGGTGATATGTGATGCCCAACTCTTGTAATATATGCCTTCCCGTGCTGGTGATGGTGAGCCTTTCGAGGTGTGAAATTCTTTGCGCTTCCGCTATCTCGTCCAAAGTGTTATGGATCCCCAGTTGGAGTAACCTCTCAGTGCTGGTGGATTCCGGTAGGCCGAGGGCGACTTTGTATGCCCTGCGGATGATAGTGTTAATCTTATTCTTTTCCCCTTTATACCAATTGTGCATAGACGCTACATATGCGATGTGACAAATGACAAAGGAGTGGATCAACCTGATGAGGCTGTCTTCCTTCAGTCCACCTCTTCTATTTGTGATCCTGTTGAGAAGTCTGACGGCGTTGGTGGTCTTGTGAGTGAGTCTTTTTATAGTTTCACCATTCACCCCGTTGGATTCGATAATCATTCCAAGGACTCGGATGCGATTGACAATAGGGATGGTGCCCCCGTCTTTGGTCTGTAATTGGATCTCTTCGTTTTCTCTTGTTTTAACGAAACTCTTGGGGGGACTGCCCTTGAGGGTAGGCCGGTACAGCAAGAGTTCTGACTTTTTGGGGAGAACATCGAAGACCGGTGCCAGCCAGGTACTCCTCGACTACCTCAATGGCATCCTGCAGGGCCGTCTCAATCTGTCCGTCGCTACCCTTAAAGGACCAGATCGTGATGTCATCCGCATATATTGTGTGATTGACATTGCTCACTGTTTGAAGCCTTTTGGCAAGGCCAATCATGATCAAATTGAAGTGCATTGGAGAGATTACCGAGCCTCTGCTGCCGAGCTCCTGTTCTTCGCTTGCGATATCGCCCGCTAGAAGGATGGCTTTCCTTCCAGTGAGGAAATCTCTAACATAGTGTAGCGAAGCGTTGGAAGCCTCTAATGGGTCGCCCTCTCGAGCGCTTACTAGTGGGTCGTCCTCTTCCGCTCTTCTGGGACAGCACGCTCCTCGCGCTCAGAGTCGGCACCCCGCCTTGACTGTCGCAGTCGTTTATCGTCGCCGAGTGCCCGCTAATAAACGTCTTTATAATTTGGTGGAGGGTGCTGGGCTTTCACAACAACTTCGGCCCTCATTCGATGCCCCTGGCTCTTCGATCCCGTACCCTGCCGCCTACGATGCCTCAAGACGCCTCCCAGCAAACGGCCCCGCCTACACCGACCTCCTGCCCAGGTGTGCCTCGTATCCGCGACCCTCCGGTCTTCACTGGCGCAGATGGCACCGACGTGGAGGACTGGCTCGCGATTTACGAGCGCGTGAGTGTCCCCAATAAATGGGACGAGGCAGGAAAGCTGACTAACCTCGTTTTCTACGTCGCGGGTGTGGCGGGCTTGTGGTACAACAACCACGCATCAGATTTTACAACGTGGTCCGACTTCAAGACCGCCATTATCAATGTGTTTGGCCGCCCTGCCGTTCGTAAGCTGCAGGCCGAACAGCGCTTACGTGAACGCGCTCAGCAGGCCGGTGAATCATTCACCAGTTACATTGAAGACGTCCTCGATTTCTGTAAGAAAGCCGACGCCACCATGTCCGAATCAGACAAGATCCGGCACATCATGAAAGGCATCGACGACGACGCCTTCACCATGCTGCTCGCCAAGAACCCCAGCACAGTGGCTGAGGTCATAACGCTCTGCCAAAGCTATGAGGAGCTGCGCCGGCAGCGATCGATGACCCGTCGCTCTCCATCACGCGACGCCGAGCTCGCTGGCTTGTCGACCATATCCGACCACTCCGCGTTGCTCGCAGAGATGAAGACATTCGTGCGCGAGGAAATCGCGCGCCAATTCTCTCTGCTGGACTTTGCTCGCCCGCAGTACGTCCAACAGCCGTCGACCACCCTTCTGCCTCCGCTCCGTCGAGCAATTGAGCAAGAAATCGCAGAGGTCATGCCCGAGTACCACCAGCACCATACGGCTCTTGCACCCTTGAGTTACGCCCAAGTGGTCGCAAGAACGCCCCCAGCAATCCCTACGGCTGCCCCACACATTTACGCCGAAGCCTCCGCTCGACCTCATTCTTTCGAAGCGGATGTGCCGGTAACCTGCGCCGACGTCACGCACAGGCCACGACTGCAGCCCACCGTCCAGTCCTATCAGTTGCCGCCCCGTCAATCCCGTCCTGCACCATGGGCGGGCCCTGCCCCAGCGAACCGATGGCGCACACCTGACAACCGCCCCATATGCTTCGCATGCGGTTACGCCGGCCACGTGGCGCGGTATTGCAATCGCGTGCAGCCGCCTAGAGTCGCGTCGCCTGCCACCAGCCCGGCGAACCGCCCATATTACGACCCACCTACGCCACTGTCGCCGACGTCTCGCCCCGCTCCATCTACCCGCCGTTCCCCGTCACCACGACGCCGCTCGCTGTCACCGATGCGGCCACGTCTGGTCCCACGAGACCAGGAAAACTAGTCGTCGCAGTCCACGAGGCAAGGGCTGCGATGCTGTCGAACTGCGAAAGCCCTCAGCGAAGCCCATCGAACGTGATAGACGTGTTTGTGGACGGTGTTCGTGCATCTGCCCTTATCGACACTGGAGCCGCCGTATCCGTTATGGACGCAAAGCTTAGCCGAATACTGCGAAAAGTGACGACGCCACTTTCCGGGCTCTCCCTCCGTACAGCCAGCGCCCAAAGCATTCACCCTACAGCGGTATGCACAGCCCGCGTCATGATTAAGGACGCTATGTACGCCGTCGAATTGATCATAATTCCTGCATGCTCTCACGACGTCATCCTCGGATGGGATTTTCTCTCCCGCCACGACGCCGTAATTCATTGCGCACCCGCCGAAATAGAGCTCTCACCATTCTCTAATTTGACGCCGGCAGACAGTCCATCGGCTGCGAGCAAGATACTCGTCAAAGACGACATAAAAGTGCCTGCGAACTCGTCAACGGCGGTGTCAGTCTACTGCGCCAGCCTATCCGACACCGTTGCACTCCTCTCGCCATATGACCGTGTTTGCACGAGGAAAGGCTTGCTGGTGCCTTTCGCGACCGTTCAAGTCACCCAGGGCAGCACCTCTATTTATGTAATCAACCCCTCCCCGTACAGTGTTACGTTGGTGCGAGGGGAATGTCTGGGCAGCGTAGAACCCCTCGAAGACGCACAAGTTATGGACGAGCCCGATGATTCGCACGGCCGAAGTTCGAGCACGCTCAGTGCTGTTTCGACGTCTGGTTCATCACACGCTGACGTATTTGGTTCCTCCATAGCTGACAACCTTACGCAGGTCCAGCGTTCCCAGCTTTTGGACCTGTTGGAAGAATTTCGCCCTTCTTTCGATGTCGCTCAAACTTTTCTCGGCCGCACGTCGGCCGTTACGCATGGCATCGACACTGGCGACCACCTGCCACTGCGGCAACGTCCATATCGCGTATCTCCTGCCGAACGCCGTGTAATCACCGAGCAAGTCGACGACATGCTTCGACGTGATGTCATTCGACCCTCTAACAGCCCCTGGGCGTCTCCTGTCGTTCTTGTTGCGAAGAAGGACGGTTCTGTGCGGTTCTGTGTGGACTACAGACGACTCAACAAGATCACTCGTAAGGACGTGTATCCACTGCCGCGAATAGACGACGCGATTGACAGCTTGCAAGGCGCCGAATTCTTTTCATCTCTCGATTTGCGCTCAGGGTACTGGCAAGTACCTATGGCTGATGACGCTCGACCGAAGACCGCCTTTGTCACGCCCGACGGCCTGTACGAATTTAACGTCATGCCGTTTGGGCTGTGTAATGCGCCCGCCACCTTTGAGCGCATGATGGATACCGTTCTGCGCAACCTGAAATGGCACACGTGCTTGTGCTACCTCGACGACGTCGTCGTGTTTGCTCCCGACTTCTCCACGCATCTTCAACGCCTACGGCATGTTTTGACGCGTTTGAGCGACGCCGGTCTGCAACTGAATCTAAAGAAGTGCCGGTTTGCAGCACGGCAGCTGACAATCCTCGGCTACGTCGTGTCCAAGGACGGAATTCTTCCTGATCCCGCCAAGCTTCGGGCCGTGACTGAGTTCCCCAAACCTACGTCCGTCAAAGAACTGCGCAGTTTCGTAGGACTGTGTTCCTACTTTCGGCGCTTCATTCGAAATTTCGCGACTATCATATCGCCACTGACGAAGCTTCTCGGAAGTAACGGGCCCCTCCATTCGTGGTCGTCGGAGTGCGACGCCGCTTTCGCAAAGCTCCGTCGTTTGTTGACGTCGCCTCCCATACTACGCCACTACGACCCTGCGGCCCCTACAGAGGTACACACAGACGCTAGCGGTGTTGGCCTTGGCGCTGTCCTTGCGCAGCGCAAACCAGGGTTCCCTGAATATGTCGTGGCATATGCAAGTCGTACGCTTACTAAAGCCGAGACCAATTACACCGTCACCGAAAAGGAATGCCTGGCGATCATCTGGGCCCTTACGAAATTCCGACCTTATTTGTATGGTCGCCCATTTGATGTCATCACCGACCATCATGCACTATGCTGGTTGTCGTCATTGAAGGATCCCTCAGGCCGCCTCGCCCGCTGGGCACTTCGCCTACAGGACTACGATATCCGCGTGCTGTACCGCAACGGACGCCAGCATGCTGACGCCGACGCACTCTCGCGCTCCCCCTTGCCTGACGACAATACTTCCAGCTCAGTGTCTCACAATGCCGTTTCGTCTATCGACATTCAAACCATCGCCACTGAACAGCGCAAGGATCACTGGATTGCCTCACTGATAGCCTTGCTGAGTGATCCATCGGCGACACCATCCACTCGCGCATTGCGTCGTCAAGCGCACCATTTTGCCGTTCGCGACGACCTCCTCCACCGACGCAATTACGGCGACGGCCGCCAGTGGCTACTCGTAATACCCCGCAGTCTGCGTTCTGACATATGCGAGTCGTTCCACTCTGACCCGCAGTGTGCACACTCTGGGGTATCGAAAACCTACCACCGCATTCGCCAACGTTACTTTTGGCGAGGGATGTACCGCTACGTGCAGAAGTTCGTTCGCTCCTGCATCGATTGTCAGCGCCGCAAAACTTCAACGCACCTGTCGCCGGCAGGTCTGCAACCTCTACCTTGCCCTGACCGGCCGTTTGGGCGCGTTGGCATCGATTTGTATGGACCACTTCCTCTAACGTCGGCTGGTAACCGCTGGGCCATCGTCGCTGTTGACCACCTTACGCGATACGCCGAAACTGCCGCCCTCCCAGCGGCTACAGCGCGCGATGTTGCCTCCTTCCTGCTGCACCGATTCATGCTGCGCCACGGTCCACCCCAGGAGCTGCTCAGCGATCGAGGTCGTGTCTTCTTGTCCGAAGTCGTCGAAGCCATTCTCAAAGAGTGCAACGTTGTTCACCGGAAAACTACTGCTTACCACCCGCAGACGAATGGCCTCACCGAACGCTTTAACCGCACGCTCGGCGACATGCTCTCGATGTACGTCGCCGCCGATCACACAAATTGGGATGCCATTCTGCCTTTTGTCACCTACGCCTATAATACCGCCCCGCAGAGCACTACTGGTTTCTCGCCCTTTTTCTTATTGTACGGCAGGCACCCGTCGCACACGATCGACACAATCCTTCCCTACAAGCCGGACCCGTCTGAGTGTGCGCCTATTTCTGCCACAGCAAGACTCGCTGAGGAGTGTCGGGAGCTTGCCAAGACATTTACTACGAATGACCAAGAGCGGCAGAAGAGCATTCGCGGTGACACCACCACTTCTGCGCCCACGTTCCTCCCTGGAGCACTCGTATGGCTCTCGGTCCCTACCACTGCACCTGGCCTCTCTTCAAAACTACTGCCGAAATACGACGGCCCCTACCGTGTCGTCGAACGCACGTCCCCGGTCAACTACGTGATCGAACCCCTTGAACCATCTTCGGACATGCGCCGTCGAGGGCGCGACATTGTCAACGTGGAGCGCCTGAAACCCTACCATGACCCGCTCATAGTGACAAGCAGTTAGGTCGCCAGGCGGCTCCCTTTTCGTACCCGGGGTAATTGTAGCGAAGCGTTGGAAGCCTCTAATGGGTCGCCCTCTCGAGCGCTTACTAGTGGGTCGTCCTCTTCCGCTCTTCTGGGACAGCACGCTCCTCGCGCTCAGAGTCGGCACCCCGCCTTGACTGTCGCAGTCGTTTATCGTCGCCGAGTGCCCGCTAATAAACGTCTTTATAATAGTTATAAATCCTCTCACCAAGGTCGAGGTCGGATATCTGTCTCAGAATGGCGGAATGGCTGACATTGTCAAAAGCACTCTCCAGGTCTAGGCCCAAGATAGCCTTAGTGTTGCGAGACCTGTTATCGAGAACCTGATGCTTGAGCTGGAGCATCGCATCCTGCGTCGACAGGTGTGCCCGGAAGCCTATGATGGTGTGCGGGTATGCTTCCGTAGACTCGAGGTAGTTGTTGACGCGGTTGAGGACGGCGTGCTCCATTACCTTCCCTACACACGAGGTTAGGGAGATAGGTCTAAGAGTGTCGAGACCGGGGGTTTTGCCAGGCTTGGGGATCAGGACTGTCTTGGCCGTCTTCCACTGCACTGGTATGTTTCCAGCCCTCCAACGTTCATTTATGTAATCCGTGAGCCTGACTAGCGAGTTCTCATCAAGGTTCCGAAGCGCTTTATTAGTAACACCATCCGGCCCAGGCGCCGAGCGTCCGTTGAGGTCGTGCAGTGCTGCTCGGATTTCTTCCTTGGAGAAGTCTTCGTCCAGTGGTGTGTTTGCTTCACCGCTGTAATCCGTGTGTGTGACAGCTGGGCCCAATGGAAGATACTTATGAATTAGCACATCGACGACTGCTTGCTCTCCTAGTTCTCGCACGCTTGTATGGAGAAGCCTGGTGAGGCATTGTCTCTGATGGGTTTTTGTCTTTGTGCTGTCAAGGAGGTGTCGGAGAATCTGCCATGTCTTTCCGTTGTGTAGCTGACCATCAACAGAATTACAAAGCTCATCCCATTGTTGTCTGCACAGGATACGACAGTGTTCCTCAATGGCCTTGCTTAGCTCGGCAACCTTCTTTCTGAGTTTACGATTGAGGCGCTAGCCTTTCCAGCGATTCAGGATGGACATCTTAGCCTCGATTAGATGCGCCAGACGGCTGTCCATTCTGTCGGTTTGGACATCGGTCGTTATCGTCTTAGTTGCGCGTTTTACGTCCGCGTTGAGTGACTGCATCCACTCTTCGATGTCTGTGACGGGGTTATCACTCGACTGCTGCGCCTCTCTTTTGGAACGAAACTCGTCCCAGTCCGTCCACCGGAACTCACGCATGTTCCGCCCTGCCTGGCCCGGGGTTGGCACATTTATCTCAACGATCATGTGGTCGCTGCCAAGATCTGCCATGGTGTTTCTCCACGTGACGTCCCCCGCATGTATGACAAACGCGAGGTCGGGCATGGTATCTCGGCACGCCGACGTGCCCAGTCTCGTTGGGTTGGTTGGATCTGTGATTAAAGTGTAGCCTAGTTCGGTCGTGTCTTGCCAGAGCTGCCTGCCTTTGATGGTATCATATGCGTAGCCCCACGCCTTGCAGGCAGTCATGGGCACGTTACCAGTAAAAAGTAACAGTGTTACAGTTACAGTTACCTAAGCCAAAAAAGTAACTCTGTTACAGTTACAGTTACAGAGTTTCCGAAAGTAACTTGTTACAGTTGCAGTTACTGTGCAAAAGTAACGTCGTTACTTTTCCGTTACTGTATAAAATAATAGATCACAAGTCAAATTATAGAATTTATTTAATAAGGGTTGCACGTCGTAAAACCCTAGACGAAGGAAACATAAAAGGGGTCCCAACACCAGCAATCACTTTGAACGCCTCTTACTTGAAGTGGGAAACGTGGTTGATGTACTGGACCGACGGCAGTATATCCTAAGACGTTTATTAACTATACCCAGAAGCGCATGCGTAGAGCAGCGGGGAGTGCATCACGAGTGGTTACGACGTCCATTGTGTCTGCTCCATATGTTTAAGGTGTGTCAGACTCTGTTCGGAGAGCTTCCGGTCCGCTGGGCATACAAACCGTTTTTAAGTCCCGTTATTATACCTTGGAACATGACAACGTGTGTGCACGAAATCCTAAGACTGCA
Source organism: Rhipicephalus sanguineus (assembly GCF_013339695.2). Classification (NCBI taxonomy): domain Eukaryota; kingdom Metazoa; phylum Arthropoda; class Arachnida; order Ixodida; family Ixodidae; genus Rhipicephalus; species Rhipicephalus sanguineus. Next base: position 180,577,469 of record NC_051178.1, read on the forward strand.
CACCTGCGGATGATCATGGCGGTATCTAAAAGTGCGATGCGGGGATCGGCGAAACGGGCAGGAAATGATCAATGAGGCCTAAAGAACTCAAGCGGAATGTCGCTAAAGCAACCCATGCAACGCGTTCTAAGACCGAGCTTGTTGAGCACTGCTGGATGACAGGTCATAGCTTTGACCTAAACAATGCGACGACGCCGGTTTGTGAACGAAGGTGGGGGAAAAGCTACTCCTGGAATCGTGGTTCATTCGCCGCGGCTTGCAAAAACAGCCGCGGCCCCCCACTGGACATTTACAAGGACATATGTGACTAGTGGACTGGTTGACCTCGGCTCATTTTTTTTTTCTTTTTTGGGATGCCACCTGCATTGGGGGTGAAACGTCTGTCATTTTGTTAATAATTGTTGCATTAAGTCGGCGTAAACATTTTACAACCAGTTACAAAGAAGTTTTAAAATATCGCTTCGCTAGTTCACGGAATTTCTGGCCTTAGCCGTTTCGCGTTCTGCTGTTTTCTAGCCACCTGTCAAACACGATTAGCTCGGAGCCTCAGACGAGGGAGACTATAAACATGGCATCCTAATGCTCCTCCACCTGTACACCGATAACATAGCTAGATGCTCAAGTGACGAAAAGGATATATACGCTGAAAAAAAAAAAAAACGGACGCGAACTTAGCAGGTTGTTTAGTTGAACCACGATTGATTTACATGTTGCGTTAATGACAGACCTCCAACCTCGGTATTCTGCAGGGAAGATAATACGCTTAGTCACCTCCTCTCCTAAACTGCGAGGGGAGCCCTATTCTGGAAAGTTGAGGGGTGGAGAGGATATATGGTAAAGAACAAAGTTCGAAAAAGTGTTACTGTTGGATAATTTTTCATAAAGACAGAAGTAACTGTAACGGTATTTTTCCGTTACAGTTACTGCGAAAAAAGTAACAGTGTTACAGTTACAAGTTCCTCTAACTTAAAAGTAACTAGTTACAGTTACAAGTTACTGAAAAAAGTAACTAGTTACCGGTAACGCGTTACTAGTAACTAGTTACTGCCCAAGACTGCTTGCAGGGAGCGTTGAAGTCACCTCCAACAATTAATGGGCTGTCCCTCGCCACAGCGGCAGCCTTTTTAAGGAGTGCGAGAAACGAGGGCAATAAACTTTTGTTGTTGTTATCGGACTGCGTGATGTATGTATGTATTGTGCGGTGTGCGCTCGCTGCGTGCTTGTGTTGTGTGCGCACTGGAATTACAAACTTTACGTGCACGATCGCGTATACAATACACAGCGGTGTCTTCTTTTCGACGTGAAGTTACGTCAACTATAGGTTGGCGTTGCGCCGAATAGCTACTACGCTTAAGAACCGCTAATTGGGCAATAGATCTGAAAATCTGGCTACGAGAAAGGAAAAGAAAGGCCTAACGCCCAGTAGAACGCGTAAGTCACTGTCTCACTGCGTGTGTCTCACTTGTCCCTGTTTATTTTGCGCAGTTTTTCGTAGTAAGTCACTGCTAGTTGAGTTCGAAAACGATGGGGCAGGGGCTGAGTGTTTTTGAATACGGCACGTACCGGTACTTTCTGCACTGTTGCACAAAAACGCTCCACGAAGAATTTCAGCACGCAGCGCTCGGGCCTTCCACGCACGAACAGCCTGGTAAACGTCTGCTTGCAACATTTTACTGCGTGCGAACCGCACAATACGCGCTAAGTTTACGCCAGGACTACAGATTCGGGTATACAAGCGAACCACCGCGAAGAGCACGCCGCGGGGCGTCTGCTGTTTTGTTTGCCCCATACCGGTTTGTTTGCCCCATAAATCTGACGTCACTTCCGCCACACTTTTCGCAATGCATTGGGATACGATAGGGCCTCTCCTTAGTTTTTCCTTCCTCCATGCCTGGCGGCGTGCGCCATTCGGGCATCCGGCAACATCACATGCATGCGGCATTTTGTCGAACTTTCTGTCAGAGCGACTTTCACGAGCGCGCAAAACACACGCGGCAGTACGCGATACCGAAACTACCACGGAGACGCGACCGCGTGAGCGAAGCAGGGTGCCGGGCGAAGCGCAGTTCGGCGAAAACGGAACCTTTGAATCACGCGCGCCGTTCTCCATGGCAACGCCAAAGAGGTTCTTTTTTCCATGAATCAAACAGAAACGAACAAGCAGCATTTTATCACGTCTCTTGATGCACGGAAGGTTCTTCTTTTATTGCAGCTAGTTTGATTACGAGTGATTAATTGTAGTCGAACTCTCTCACGTCATCGGGATCATTTCTAAAATGTGCCGCTCGTGGTTCTCATCGTGTGATCCATTTAGCTTAATTTCTCGGTAAGTAGAGCACTGCTGTTGACAGTATTGTCGTTTTAGACGTTGTCATACATTGACCTTTCACTCTGACATAAATTGTTATTTGCCTTTAGTGTCCCTTTAATCTACACGGTCATTTCTTTTTCTCGCGATCATTTACATTCTTGTAATTCACTTCATACAGTGTCTGCAGCGTCACCTGACTTCACTGGGCACTTAAGAGCGCGGTATAAGCATAAGACACGAAATGTTAGGTGATTGCCTTTTGTTATAAATCGCTCCACCTTGCCGTTTTGAAGCTATAATACACAATGAACAAGCAATGACAAAAACGGAGCTCGGTTCACATTATTCACCCACTGAACACTCGGGGAATACTGGACATATGTGAGTTGCACTTTATTACCAAGGCTAAGAGATTGTACAGAACAGCAAGGTCTCGGACCTGCGTGCACCTGCATTTTGCAAGCGTTGCGGAACGGTTGTGGACCTATGAACCCTTCAGAATCACACTTGAAGAAGACGACTCAAAGAAGACATTTGAAATAAGACCCTCAGAGGACTGCTAAGGTTTTTCCGAGGTGTATGTGTCCCTAGTTCACGAAGAAAACGAGCATCGCCTGCATTTATTGAACAGTTTATAGGAGTCTCATCCTGCGGTACATCAGAGAATCTTTGGGACAACTAGATCGCCAATTATGATCTACATTACGTGACTCTAAGCATGACGTTAAGTCGGTATAAGGTTGAAACAAGGGGACACCAACAAAGGTAGTGAGTGTGTGACTGAAACGATTTTTTTGAAGAAACCAGCCTGTGCCCAGGCCGCACCAGTGGCGGTGGAGAGACCCTGTCTCTCAGCCACCTCTCGGGCTCGCTGGATGACCCACAATGATTGTTCGCGGGCCAGTTGGTACATCTTGAACATGAAACAGCGCGCTTAGACAGGACAGACAGTTACAAGAAGCACACAGACACAGCGCTGTGTCTGTGTGCTTCTTGTAACTTTCTGTCCTGTCTAAGCGCGCTGTTTCATGTTCAAGATGACCCACAGTTGTTCTTGCACACCTGCAAGGGCGTCCGCAGAACTTATTGCAGGGGGGTGCAAGGAAGGGGGGGGGGGATCCAGAACTGACAGCTTTCACTGCCATGAAATCACCGGCAAGATTATTCAATAGTGTGCAAAACGCGAAATTGGTTGGAAATAGAGAAGGCCGGCCCCTGAGTGTGCAAATCAAGCTATGTGGCTCATTGCTACTACATAGAAAAATATTATCCGAAATTCCAGGGAGGGGCAGCTGCCCCCTCTTGCACCCCCCTACGGACGCCCATGCACACCTGAGCTCAGTAAAAACTTTTTGTTTACTTTAAAAGAAAAGCCCGACGTTTCGGGATCAACTCGGACCCTTCCTCATGAATGACTGACTGGGGGTCACCAAAAAGCAGTGTTCATATATGCAGCTGGCTCTTTTCTTCGGGCAGCGGGGTCTGCTACGCCTGTTCTCCATGACGTGCCGAAGCCCTTATAAGGGTTCTAGTTTGTCACGAAACGTCGGGTTTTCCTTTCGAAGTAAAAAAAAGAAAAAACTTTTACTTATAACTTTGGGTGGTGTCCGCTTGTTCAACCATAAGTTCCTTTGCAACCAGACCGACTTCTGCCAAATGTTCAAATATAAATAACACACCTTTTGTCCCATTCCAGTTTAGCCAGCACTCACGCGAGTGGCTGATCCTTGTGATAATGTTGGCTCAACGTCTCTCGGATTACTACCCATGTGTAAAAAAAAAAAAAAAGGAAACATTTCGAATGTAATCACTATGCCAATCCGGACTCAATCTCAGAATTTTAGGCCACTCATAGAAGTGGCTTCACAAATACCCGACTTGGACGTGGAAACAAGCCAAAAAACTGAATGGCAAAGCTGCTTTTCCTGCGACGTGTCTGCGTCCGTCCGCCCTGTACGAGAGGGCTGAGGAAACTTTACATTGCGTCTCCTGAGACGGCAGTAATGATTTTCGCCATTATGACGTTGTCCTGTTACCCTTATGCGAAGACATCTGGCCGGCAGTTGCGATTATTATACCTCCATGACATTGCCAGCAGTGGCGACCATACGAAGATGCGCTTTTGCGAGTATGCGGACAAGTTGCTTTTCGCCATAAGCGTGCACACATATTGGGGTAGCCGGGCTAACACGAGGCGAACCAAACGTATTCCATGCGTCCTATCGTCATTAACGCGAAAGAGCGTTTCTTGCCAATTACCACCACAGACGTGCCCCTGCATTAAAACAAAAATCGAGGAAGAAACCCGTGCGCGTAGGTAAACCGCCGGACGGGACACGCAGTCTCCCAACGTTTTTCTTTTTCGCCCATCTGGCGCGGCGGTCGAGGGCGCCTCCTCCTGGGCTGCCAAGAGAACATTATCCCACTCGAACTCACTAAACATAAACATTCCTGTCCGGTTCTTTGTATTTTTTTTTTCGGTTCCTCCTTCTCCGGACGCAAGGTCGGTAAACGACCTTGATATTTTCGGGATGGAGAGAGGATGCGACATGACGGAGAGAGAGGTAGAAGGCAGCCCCCAGTGCGTGTCCGTACATCGGGGCGCCGTCCAGCCTTGGGCGCTCATAAAGCAAAGACGCCAACCCGTCTGGGTCTAATAGCCGCGTCTCTTCTCCCTCTGCCCACTTATATTCTACTTTTATATGCGTTTTTGCTCTTGTCTTACCGCGACCAGTCCCGGACGGTGTTGGCTGGGCATGGATTCCAATGCCTCCCCCTCTCTCATACACACACGCACACACACTCTCTCTCTTCATCCACGGCCGTCCCTCACGCATGCTTCGAACTGAGGCAGCACACACTTTTTTTTTCTTTTCGCTCGTTTAAGCTCGCGCATCCTGGCCAGATGGGGAGGCCTCCATTACGCGCACAGACCCAACAGACCCCCCCTCCCCTCCCAGAGGTCACGACTCTCAAGGTCGCACATCCTGCCCACATCGCGCAAGCTGCGTGCCGGAGAACCATGGAAAAAGAAAGATGGGTGGACATAGCGCGAAGCGGCGCATCATGGGGCCAGATGTGGGTGGGGATGTTCCAAGCAAGGGGAATGTGGAGGGGGGTGGCGGTGAGGGGGGGGGGGCAGAGGCGTACGCGTGGCCGTGGGCTCTCGGTTTACAGTTGTGCATCCGTGGTTGCGCAGGCACGGAACGTAAAGATATGGGGGAGTTGAGCCTTGCACTTCCGAGTGGAAACTTCTTTGCGGACGTCTAGCTCGCTGAGCTTTGTTTCATTCGTGTTCTCGTTCTTCTGTGTGTTTTTGTTGTTGTTAGAAATGATACAGCGAGAATTGTAGGGCTCGGTGGTATCGCCAGCTGAGGATGCCATGTCCGAGAAAAAACAAATGTGAGGTCAAGCGGACCATTATTCATCGTTCAACCGCAGCAAGGAGTTGATGGCTTTCTTTGTTCATTTATTTAGAGAGCGACAAGGGAGGTATGGGACAGCTTCGCAGTGCATTGTGGTTTGCGCCATTTTTACCACGAGTATATTTCACTCTGCTCAAGCGAATGAGAGAAAACTCCTAAAGAACAAATACCGCGCAGGGAACAGCACCAAAGGGGAGGACAAAGATTATATTAAAAATGCGTGGCTCGTTTCGGACTTTTTGTTCCGCACCCTATGTTTTCATTTGTTCCTGTCCTTGTTCCTGCTACCACGGGGTGCAGCCACGTACCGGCGCCGCTTCTGTTGTGTGCCAGAATTACAGACTAGCAACACTAGCGCGCTCGTGATCTAACCAACAGTGAACCGACACGTTCAAAGAAAAAAAAAAGAGAGAAAGTGTTCAGGGTGCTAATGACGCGCTGATGTAGCAAATTGCCCATTTGTCATCCCCCCTTGCTATCAGAGTGCTCGTCGAGACGAAAGTAGAAAGACGCTAAAAAGGCCGTCAACAAAATTTTATGGCACCTTTTTTCTTCAATGCAACGGAAAGCCTACCGTTTAGTGTGTCTAATCACAGTATGGTAACGCAGAAAACGCCGCGAAACATTTATAATCAGAATTCTTCGATCTGCGGCGGCTATGAAGTCGCACATACAACACATTCTGCAACAGTGGGCGGTGAGTGCGACAGCGGTTCGTGTTAGTGCGCTGCGGTTACAAGCACTCTGCGTGCATGCGCCGTGGCGCGACATGTTCCACTAGTTGCCGCAACTCCGCTTCTCAGCGTCAACTCCCTTTACCTTGAAACTCCTTTACCTCGTAAGCAAGCACCGAACAGAGCAAGGATGGATAATAGTATACATACTCTAATTTTGAACACGTCAAGGCTCTTTCGCTGGGCTGCGCGACATACAGGCATTTGGTGACCTTTAAACGCATTTAAAGAAATACAATACTACTTAAATCGCGAAAAGGATGTTGAATCACGTCATTATAATTCACGGTCTTTTCATTTCCACTAGGATCTAATCATACATTACGGGCAGTTGTCGGTCCCTTTAAATCTTGCCACAAATCACTGCAACTCCGCGCGTAGATGAGGGATTCGAAAAGTTTGTTGCGGCAATCGATTAGTGAGGCTATGAACTCCGATAATGAGGTCATTCGACGATTATTTGGAAAAGGGTTGCTGGGACCCCTTTTAAATGAATCGTTGTGGACGCGCTCGTGCGTGCTTTTTGAAAAGTCGGAAACATGCAGTGACTTCGATGTTCATATATGTCCAACGTCATGATTTGGTTGACGTCTAATACTTCCTTACGGCTTTAGCGTAAAATTTTTCTTGTGAATACGCGCGCAGATTACGAACTAGTATTTTCTTAACTGGACGCTACGCTCGATATGCTAGACCGCTTAGTGCGTAATATCATCGTAAATGCCTTACCCTTTGGCTGAAGCTATAGTGTATACATGCAGTTTTTGAGAAAGACCTTCGGGGCTTAAACCGCACAACGCAGTTGTTGCCGCATTCTTCTTGCTCGCCTGCCCCTACGGCCTCCTTGTCGGTGTAGGTGTACGCCGTGGTATCTCCTCCAGATAATCGCGCAGCCATCGTGCGGACTAATGCTGCAGCGTCATGTTGAATTGCTCCTTTAGATAGATAGATAGATAGATAGATAGATAGATAGATAGATAGATAGATAGATAGATAGATAGATAGATAGATAGATAGATAGATAGATAGATAGATAGATAGATAGATAGATAGATAGATAGATAGATAGATAGATAGATAGATAAGGGGGAGGGGCAAGGAGAGGCATGAAGGTCAGACAGACGCATGTCCGGTGCGCTGAATTGGACCGGGGGAGATGGATAAAGGGTTGGAAAGAGAGATTGAAATTGAATGGAAGAGAGAGAGAGGGAGAGTGAGAACACCAGTCGAGCGCCTTCACTAGACCGCTTACACTACATTCTCTGTCAATTGTCCATACGTCACCCCACATCTCTTATCACCGCGATCAGCGTGCCGTGAATGATGGGTGATGAAAAAGCAATAGGGTCGAGCAAAATGATTCGGTTCATTATACCGGACGAGATGTGCACCACGACAGTGTTCTATTTTGTCCGTTCGAGGCTACGGAGGAAAACATTCTGTTCAAGATACTTAATCTTACATGCATTCTCAATGCTCACTGGCTATAAATATTAACATACGCGGCCAAGAATGCCAGTAGCGAGACTATGTACGTACTCTGACCGCGAGATAGAAATGAAAGAGAAACTGTGTAATAAATAGATTAACGGGAAATTAAACGATGGGAGAAAGCTTTCCTGTATATAGTGACTGAACACGCCGACATTCTGTGCTCCCTGCCGTTCGGCGCATACTGACGCTGGAAAGGGGCCAACAGGAAACTTCTTGCGTACGGTTGCTTTAGACGTTCGTTCGCTTTGCGTTCGGCGTTTTCTTCTTCTTAAGCTTTAAGAGTTTGGCTCATAAAGAGAGAAACACTTCTTGCGAACTGCTTCCCATCGAGCCGCGCGACTGCTCCGCATTAAAAGCACGAGATAATTATGACATGTCGAAAGCCTAACAGCTTTCTCATAGAGATGATGCGTGCAACGATCGTTTTCGCTAATTCAGTGCAACGGTGTCAGAGCTGAAACAGATGCGTCGGGCCAACGGAGAGAACACTCAACCAGCAGGTGCTAATCGTCGGCCTTGCTTGACCCTTCCTCTTTGTTCCAGTTTTCGCTCATCTTGTAACCTCTGCAGCCACATTTGAGAAATATCACTCGGCTATATCTTTCATTAACATGACAAAAAGGGGCTTCACGAAAGGAGAAGGGCTTTATCAGATAGCGTTTCTTTTTATTATCCGCGAAGTTTGTCATCGAATTGGTGATGGTGTTGCCATGTCTTGCCATCCTAGAGTCCCATCGTCACCGTGTTCCTTTTGTATATACATAAGGCACTGCAGCAGGTGTATTTATGGTTACATCTCATTTCGCACGCAAAAAAAAAAAAAATGTGCGGTATCACGACACCTCGTATACGGAAAGACATGTAGATAGTACTGATAAAGCCAGCACAGCCTCACACACGCCAGCCCGAAGATGGCAGTCTCCTTGGTCCTGGGAACCACGGGTGATTGCTGCCAATACGGTAAATTCTTAGAATATCATCATCATCATCATCAGCCTCACTGCACGCCCGCGCAGGACAAGGGCCTCTTCAAGGTTTCTCCAATTAACGTGGTCCTGTGCTCTCTGAGGCCACGTTATACCCGCAAACTTCTTAATCTTATCTGTCCACCTAACTCTCTGCCTCCCCCTGGCGCGCTTGCCTTCTCTTGCAATCCAGCCTGTTACTATTAATGACCATCGGTTTTCTTGCCTTCTCGCTACATGCCCTGCCCACGCCCATTTCGTCTTCTGGATTTCGACTCAGGTGTCCTTAACCCGCATTTCTCTTAGGAAATACTTATAAAGACATGAGGTTGAAGGACGGGAAGCAGTAGAGTAGGGCTAACCATGCGCACACGTGTGGTTTCCCGAAAAGAATTTCCCTATTCCCTGTTCTCTGACACAGGGGATCAGCGTTTGTTTTCAATTACGCTGATTTTGACCTCGACAAGTTTTGCAGGATGTGATCACCTGCGTATACATGTAGTTACCAACGAACTGCACCTGCGTTGTCGACAGTTCCTTCCTTTTGTATAACTTACGCAGAGTGTATACCATGGCAGTCTGCGTAGAAAATGACAGCGTGTAACAATAGGAAATAAAACAAAACGAGAAGCAACTATATAGACGACCAGAGATAAGGGAGTATGACTTTCAAGGTGTCACATCCGACAAACATAATTATCATCGTAATCATTAATCTGCTTGTGTTTGCTGCCCTAGGCCTGCCCCTCACACGCAGCGGTATGCGTTTGCGCGTGTCCTGTGCCATCATATAGATCGTATTTCGCATGCTAATTTCTTACGTCATCTTTCCATCTAATCGTTAGACGGATCTGCATGCGTTTTCATACCACTGATACGCGTTCTCAAGTTGTCAAGAGAAAATTCGTATGGCGTAGAGCATTCGGTTCATTCACCCAACGGTCAACAGCTTCTCGCGGGGGCCACGCTATCATATACGCGTGGGAAAATAAGAAAGCGTACCGCGCGTAAGAGCAGTGAACGGGTTGAGTGTATGTGCCTTGGATTCGCTGCAGCGACCAGTGTGTATGTGTGCCCCTTTTCGAGCATCCTTCCGCACACACTTGTCGAGTGAGTTTTGTGTACGCTTACTGCTTCTGTTTCGATCTATCTCCTGCACTTACTTTTCTTTTTTCGTATACTTCGTTTACGCCTGATCTTTCCCTTCATGCAGATTTCGCACACGGGAGCGCCATGGGGTGACAACGAGGTAGGACGACGCGCAAGCGAGACGCATAAAAAAGATAGCCGTAACCAGAATGAGTCTCCGTCTGGTGGGGCAGCGCAAGATAAGCTCTCATACGAGGCCCGGCCGCCAAAGAGCGCAAATACGCAGCAGTTCCGCCAAGGGGTTGTAAAAAATAAAACGTCTCCCACCTTCCTCACTTAGGCTTCTGTGGCATAGCTTAGCTAGCGTGCAGCCATTGCTCTGCAATAAACATGAGAGGCCATTAACGCGAAGTGAAAGGTGACTGAGAGACTGTCCCTCGGTTCGCTGTAGTCTAGATGGTGGTCGTTCGTGTTCGTAGATTGCCTCGCACGTTCAGAAGACTGGACAGACCTTCGGGCCAAATGAACTGCACTAGGGTGCCCATTTGGGTCAGTTGGTACATGTCCAACAACAGGACAGAGATGGTCTTGTTGTTCACGCTTTTTCTCGTTTTCTTTGGACCAAAGGCGTCAGTATAGCTATTCGTGGACGATTCCCTACACGGCAGGAACTATGCTGCATAGTTCACGGCATCAAGCATTCAATTGTTGCTCAAGACAGCTTCAGGGCCATTTAGCACACATTTCGGAAACTGACACACCGCTGGCTGCTGCGGAGCGCGTGCATGCTCCGGATGTATTGGTTGATTCAGTCAAGGCGGCCTGGCACAATCAGAAGGCCTCATATTGTTACGGGGAGAATATATTTATACTATATCAGGGGCGTAGCCAAGGGGGGGGGGGGGGGGGGGGGGGTAGGGGTGTTCAAACACCCCCCCCCCCCGAAGTTTTTAAGTTTTGCTTGCGTATATATACACGCACACATACAAACGCACGCACGAACATGCATAAAGTATGGTTGAACCCCCCCCCCCCCCCTCGCCCTCGAAAAAAATTTCTGAATTCAGCGGCTGGCAAGATGGCGCCCAGTTTTCAGGGTCTGTCGTCGTCACCTTCTTTCTTGTCTTCTTTCTCGTCCTCTTCAGCCCGCTACATTCATACGAACGTAGGTGTTGTCGTTAATGTTTACTTTATCTGCCTCATTATGTTTGTGAGGTTAGAAAATTTTGTTAGTGATGGAACGACATAGATGACACAATCTCATAAGTAATGAGAACTCATCGAACGAGGCATGCCACTGGAGACAATGTTTCGAAAAGAGGACTTGCCTTCGTCAGGGCGGAAACTGAAGCAGCTGGTGCCCGCACGAAGATAAGTCCCCTTGTCTAAAAATTACCTCCAGTAATATTAATTGTTCGGAGACTTCTCATAACTCCGTGTCTTTATATTATGTCTTGGTTGGACACTTCGGATGATCTTGAATTACACTGACTCACCTTTCGGGCACCAATGGCTTCAACTGGATTCGCGTGAACTTTGCGTGGGCACTGTGAATATCCCATCTGGAACACCTCACAATCAGGCCAAGAAGAATTTAACCTTATGAGCGAAAATTTAATGGCTAAACACCAGCTATGCCGACATCCTGCACCATCAGAGGTAAAGGAGACGTTGGCCTGAACACAAGCGTTTCAAAGTCTGGTAGTAATTTCCTCGCGAGGGAGGGTTATCTTTGTCAAACAATACAACGTGGCCGAAAGCGTATCAGGCCGTGAACACAGCGCAACTCTATCTACAGCCTCCTGTTTGTAAAGCAGAGGACCCAAGCAGGATGCGCGTGCGCGCTCCACGCTGATACGCTATGTACATTGATGACTCAACAGGACCTTGGTACAGGGACATCAGCGGTCCGCATACTTGTGCGAACATTAAGAGTGTATGAGCAGAATCCACGCATAAGGACAAAAAACAAAAACAAAAACAAAAAACAAAGAAAACGCGGCCGGCTTCCGCGACCTCGCAGATATACAACCCAACCTCCAGCGAAGACAAAATACTGCGGCGCCCGACAATCCGATTCCGGTGGAACTTTTTCGCATCGTCCGTGCCGTAATCTCCCTAAATGCGCATCCTCAGCAGCCATAGTCGTCTTATCGCATGACCGCCTGGTAGCCACATACTGTGGCTCACTAACACTCCCAGCAAATGATTTTATTGATTGCGTCTTAAGCACGATATATATATATATATATATATATATATATATATATATACTGACACGCATACCTGGTTTTCTTTTTCGACATCCCCGCGTTTTATCGGCTACAACAGTTACACGTGATACGGCTCGGCGCAAGCCGCGCCTGAACGCATACCGGAACATCATTGAATGTTTTCTATCGTTCTAAGCAGATTACGCGTATGTCGCGAACAGTGTAATACATTCTCGAACGCACGCGACCACCAGAAATTATATATACTTGAACGTACCGTGAACCATGTGTACAGAAAGCCGACGTGTTTTAGACCTGTAGGTGAGATCTACGATGACCGACAACTATGCCCGCTGCTGTCATTGTATTAATTGTAATTACGGGGGTTTTACGCACCGAAGTTACAATATGATAATGGGACACGCCGTAGTAGAGGAGTCCAGTACCAAGTATATACGACCATCTGGGGTTCTTTAAAGCACTCCTAAATCTAAGCACACGGGTGTTCTTGTATGGAAATTCAGTCAACAGATCGACACCTTACACTGCTGAGATATACCACGGCGAAGGCCGTCATTGTATGCTGTGAGTGTTTCTTGCTTTGCTGGTTACAAGAATTCACAATAAAAGGTTCATTTCCGCATGCGAATTTTTTAACGCCACAACCAAATGTGACAAAACAGGTGGGGCAGCAGTCGGTCAAGTGTTTTCGAATGTCATTCGACAACTCCTACCCCTTACGCGCCTGTAATCGACTACCTCCGCTTTAGTTACTCTCATTCGTGAGCATGCTTTGAAACTTAAAACTGCACAGCCAATCACAGTTCTCGACAGACACCGTTGTTTTCAATTACATTTTGTATTCTATTTCTGTACGACGAGCAAGATTTCTTGGCATTTGCGGTACATATTTACATTAAAGGAGTACTGACACGAATTTTAAATATTTTCGGATTGCCGCTCTAAGTAAAGACACTGGTGTCGAGAACTCTAAAGAAAGTATTGTGGTGCCCGAGAATGCACTGAATATATTTTTAATACCGCTACCTCAAAAAAAAAAAAAAAAAAAAACTTTCGGTTTCAATTCCGAGGGGCGGCTGCTCGGTGACGTTTCATCGCAGTGTGAGTGACGTCACGGGGAGACATCAACTCGTGACGTACTAGCGGTATATCTGTCATCTGCTCGTGGTGCACGTAAAAAACGAAGAGTGAATTGTCATCTAGCGATCCCAACAGTGATTCCTGCAATTTAGGCTGCACGCAGGACGCAGAGTTCGCAAACTCAGTGGAACTGTGTTGACTCGTCGGGATGATGTCCATTGCGGTGAGACTGGCTTGCAGATGCTCAGCGACGAAAGCTTCAAAGTCAAAGTAAAATATTTTATATGTGTTTTCTGACTTCGGTGTGCGGAGCGCGTTAACACTGAATACCAAAGAAACGAAAAATGAATCTTTTGGGATGTCTCAAAATCGCGTCAGTACTCCTTCAAACGCCTCGCTGAAACGGTTCTTTCCGGTGGGGCTTTATACATGTATGTACTGTCTGTAAACACAAATACACACGACATTATGGCGTTTTATTTCTGACCCGTTGACAAAGACATGCTGTTATTTGCAAACAGTCGCTTAAACATAGAACGAAACAATCTCTCAGGGAGGGATGTCTCACTCATTGTAAAAGTTGGGCTACTATTATCCGCATGAAAATGGATGACCCATTGTGAGGTTGTGAAGAATGTGAGGAATGTGATGCACGTCATGAGTTCTTTTTCTCTTTTAAATAAAATTGATATGAATAGACGAGCAGGTGTCCGTGACGTAGAATGTGTGCGGATATGCACTGACGCACAAACAGAATGAAGACGCAGCGCATACATACGATAAAGGCCTTTCAGAAAGAAAGCTTCGAAGTTCTGGGTTTTCTTTGCCCTCAAGAGGACGCCACGACTCTTTGAGGAGGTGTGTCTGCTTTTAAAGAAGTTTATTACGCCATGACCGTTTCCACCCTATGAAAGTTCTATTGACAAGTACTCGTATGCCTTGTGCATCATCTCTAAGCAACCGTTCAAACCATGGCCCGTGGATCAGTTACAACGAGGCAGTGGCGTAGCCTGGGGGGCACACCGGGCCCGTGCCCCCCCCCCCCCCGTAATTTTTTTCGCCATGGCATACAGAGCACAAAATGACCCTGATCACACCTGCCTGCCCGACCCCCGCTTCAGATCAAGGATGTGCACCCCCCGAAAAACATTCCTGGCTACGTCCCTGCAACGAGGTAGCGATTCCTGAGGGAATCTCAAGGCCATGACTACTAGCGGGCGAAGTAGACGGGGTTTTTTTATACCGCTGGCCCAAGTCAAATAACAGTCTGCAATAGTGCGTGATGTCTCGCAGAGCGGCAGGCAATTACGTCGTTTAGTAACAACGGAATGCGCAAACAGGACTTTTGTGAAGACTTATCTGTTCCCTCTTATCTACAACATCATAAACTATACTGCCTCTATGCACAAACCTTTTTTTTTTCTTTTTTTTTGTAATACTGCATTAGAAACGTCCTCGTTCTTTGAGATGTCCTGAAATGCTTAGCCCTGTCAAAACATTTATGCAGTTGCACTCAACATGAAAGCTGCAGGAAGAAGAGCAAATGTTACTGTTACTACGGTGGTAGCCAACACTAGCAGACATTAGCCTGCAGTATAGAGCCAACACTACCCGCTATTATCCAACAGCTTACAGCAAAACAGCCAGCATCGGTCTGGTCACTCTACCAACTGAGCTAACAGGAGGCTATAGGGCGAATGAATCGGCATCTCGTAGCACATATCCCAAGTCTGCACTTCATGCATAAGTTATACCCGACTCGCTATACCGACGCCTGTCCAGGATGTGGCGCCATCCCCACAACCTTCCACGTACGTCACTGTAGAGTGTACCGCTGCCTGCTTCCCTACCACCAATATTTTGGTTCACCCGTACCTCAGAGCAGTGGGAAGCAGGGGCGTAGCCAGAAATTTTTCTCGTGGGGGGGGGGGGGGGGGTTCAACCATACTTCATGTATGTTGGTGCGTGCGTTTGTATGTGTGCGTGTATATATGGGTCATTCCACGCCAACTGTCCCAGTCGGGGCGCTCGACAAAAATCAATTTCTCTGAAAAAATTTGAGAAAATTACACACATATGGACATTAGTTCTACAGTATTTTCCCAAAATATTTTGAGCGGCAAAAATTTTTTGGGCACGTGAGCGCCATTTGAACTTCTCGATATGGTGGAAAACCAGGTACGAAAGAAAAATTCGCTTTAAATGGAACGTTTCACGCATTCATTCAAAACTTGCTTTTTTGTGTTCTTAGAGCATCGCGCTTTCATTATAGGACAGTTGCTTAGAGCAGCTTTATATTTTTCACTCCTTGGCGCGCAGGTAAAATTGAGTAACTTGCTGCGTTTTCGGGAATTTTAGCCCCGCCGCGGTGGTCTAGTGGTTATGGCGCTCGGCTGCTGACCCGAAGGTCGCGGGATCGAATCCCGGCTGCGGCGGCTGCATTTTCGATGGAGGCGAAAATGTTTGAGGCCCGTGTACTTAGATTTAGGTGCACGTTAAAGAACCCCAGGTGGTCGAAATTTCCGGAGCCCTCCACTACGGCGTCTCTCATAATCATATCGTGGTTTTGGGACGTTAAACCCCAGATATTATTATTATTATTATTTCGGGAATTTTTTTACAAAAGACGATTGTAGACGAAATACATCAATTAATTTTATAGAACTCTCCATAGCACGTACTATCTTTTAAAGTTTTTGTTTTGCCTGTGTGCGGCGCTCAGGCTCAATAATAAAACCCTGAACTTGGAAAAAACACTACATTGGCCTATGTTCAGACGCCTGTAGCACCCTAAGGTGGTCCAAGAAAAAATAAGCAGAAAATCGCATACGATTGAGAATCATAACACCTTCGTCCACAGAAAGTTTAATCGAAGTAGTTTTTGTTTTAGTCAAGAAAAAATTTTTGAACTTTAGTCCCACCATTGCATTATTTTGCTATGGGGGCAGTACAAACCGACTGAATTTACTGCATAAAAAAAGAGGTAGTGTATTCGTAGCACATGGTTTTCTGCTCCTTTTTTTAGTACTTTATAATGTATATTACATATCAAGGAGATGATCAACAGAGGCAAAACTATAACAATACCATTGGCTTAGATGCCGAAATTCCCCAATAATGAATCGCGTTACTTATTGCATTGTTTACGCACACCGGAGGCGGCGGCGCCGGCGCCGAACAACTACGCCACTAAAATAGGCTGTTGTGATCTCATAACAGCTGTAAAACAATGCATGTTACCAGAGAGACAAATTCTACTTTAACCAAAATCTGCTGCCTGCAACCATCACAACCATAATGATGTGAAAAATAGCTTGGCATATCCCGTCCGTAGTGTCGCGGACGACGGACGGAATGCGTGAATACGCGGCGCGTTGTCACATCATGTGCCGTTCGTTGCGGAATACATAGATGAACTCCGTTTGAATCCGCTATAAATGACCACGCTCACGCCTCCTTTCTCCGGTTTACATGAACTTTGAGACTTAACTTTGACGCCAGTTGATTCTCAGAGCCATATTCAATAAGTAACGCGATTCATTATTGGGGAATTTCGGCATCTAAGCCAATGGTATTGGTACATTTTTACCTCTGTTTATTATCTCCTTGATATGGGATATACATTATAAAGTACTAACAAAAGGAGCTGAAAACCATCTGCTACGAATACACTACCTCTTTTTTTATGCAGTAAATTCAGTCGGTTTGTACTGCCCCCATAGCAAAATAATGCAATGGTGGGACTAAAGTTCAAAAATTTTTTTCTTGACTAAAACAAAAACTACTTCGATTAAACTTTCTGTGGACGAAGGTGTTATGATTCTCAATCGTATGCGCTTTTCTGCTTATTTTTTCTTGGACCACCTTAGGGTGCTACAGGCGTCTGAACATAGGCCAATGTAGTGTTTTTTCCAAGTTCAGGGTTTTATTATTGAGCCTGAGCGCCGCACACAGGCAAAACAAAAACTTTAAAAGATAGTACGTGTTATGGAGAGTTCTATAAAAATAATTGATGTATTTCGTCTACAATCGTCTTTTGTAAAAAAATTCCCGAAAACGCAGCAATTTACTCAATTTTACCTGCGCGCCAAGGAGTGAAAAATATAAAGCTGCTCTAAGCAACTGTCCTATAATGAAAGCGCGATGCTCTAAGAACACAAAAAAGCAAGTTTTGAATGAATGCGTGAAACTTTCCATTTATAGCGAATTTTTCTTTCGTACCTGGTTTTCCACCATATCGAGAAGTTCAAATGGCGCTCACGTGCCCAAAAAATTTTTGCCGCTCAAAATATTTTGGGAAAATACTGTAGAACTAATGTCCATATGTGTGTAATTTTCTCAAGTTTTTTCAGAGAAATTGATTTTTGTCGAGCGCCCCGACTGGGACAGTTGGCGTGGAATGACCCATATTTATCGCTTTCGGTTTCCATTGTACAGGCTCTCCGTCTAAAATATGACACGATAGCAGTATACTCACCATTCGCAATGTTTATCTTACGCGCTGCCAAGGGATGCGGCCGAAAGACGAACCTTCGAGTGCCGCGTGCTCGCTCGGCGACGCGATCACCGGAGCAAAGTTCACCTCTGCCGAAGATCCGAGCGTAAGAATACGTAGCACCATTCGGCTCCGAAGCACGAATTGCGCGAGTCACGTTCAAGCGAGCTGCCCATAAAAAAGAATTATAAATGTATTCCCGGTGCCTGTTAGCCACTTTTATTATAATATAATACATTTTAAACGAACCATCACTCGTTTTCCCTGACACTTCGTCGGCGGCACTGAGGAAAGCCGAAGAATCCGTGTCGAAACGTAAAAACTCGCAGCAGCACACGATCGTGCCACCCGCGTGGGTGCTGCATACTTCCTTTGCCCCAAGGAACAGTGGCGGCGCAGTGAAGCGGACTTACGGACCCGCGCCCAGGCACGCCGCGAATGCTCAACATAAAATTTTGTTTCTCGCCAAAAACAAAAAACACTCCGATGAAACTTTCACAAATAAATCTCCTTTGTTTACTCTTCCCAACGAGACTAAGTGTGCATTTTTACTTGGACTGCATCGCCACTCTACATGTGCCTGAACCTGGAACATTTCACACATTTTCAATGTTTGCGCCCCTTCCACTTCGAAACTGCTCAGTCATCGACTTCAATACTTTTTTTACACGCTTACCGCTAACTATCCAGCCATGTGATATAGTCCCATTTTGTCAGTAATAGTCGTAGAATTTTAAAAAATAATCAAAATGGGCGCAGAATTGCAGCATTGCTTCACCACAAAGCACATCGTGAGACAAAGTAGTGGTCGTCAATGGGTGATAATAAGATAGTGCCATTCCTTTTCAAGTAAACAGCAGATAGTTAAAAGCGTTCCGTAAAGTATTGTATTTTTTAGAGTATTTTTTTTCACCTATGTTTCACCCACTACGGCAAAATTCAAATCACTGTAACAGACAAGAAAAATTCTTTTTCCAAGAAATACTTTCCGAGGGCAATTAGTGCACTGATATGAACGTCCACAATTTTTTACAATACAATTGGAGAGGGTCGAGCGCAAGTCTGGGACGTTTGGCGTGGAATGACCCAATTCCGTATGTCCGTCCTGTAACTGGTGCGTATCTCAATTCATCTAGGAGGCAGGAGATACGGCAACGTCCCCCAGAGACATTCTAGCAAAATGTAAACCGCGAGGGGGCAGTGTTGGCTATAAGTTAATAGCTTTCGGCGCTTTAAGCTTCTCTAAAGTTTCGCTTCTGAAGGGGCTGAAGGTTCGAACCATTTGTTCCGCCAAAGCTCCAACTGTTATGCATAGCTCGACGACTTATTCACTGTTGCAGTACCCCTAATTCAGCTCGTAAGACTTTTTAGAATAGCGAAGAGAGGTGGATACGCGGCTATTTATGCAATAAAAAAAAATATTTATTGAGGCATTTCCCAGTGTTCTCGGTGAGCGTGTGCATGAAAACAATCGCTATATAACATTTTATATTGTCTACCTGTTCATTAATAACGCATCGATTGACGCGTGTAGATATAAGGGACTATAGAAAGGGTCGGTGACGTCCTTTATTCATATTAGTTCACACTGAAAAGGTGTAAGGCTCACAAATGATCGGTTCCTGTAGGACTTCTGTCGTGTTACCTTCAGTAAACCTTTTGATCCTTTTAATTCATAATGTTCACGTAAAGCTGTCTACAAACAACGCTTTCACGGTTTTCGCCCAATGTTTACCACACTTCTACCTTAACGAGCGGACAGGGATGGAAGGATATCGTGAGTGTGTCATTCATTCACCCTTGCGCCACCACGCACATCTTGCGGCTATTCGGAGAAGCAGCACCATGCATTGCCATGGTGAAGCGGGCGATACGACTAGCATTGAGAACGTCAATATAATTTAAGGGTCTTGGATGGTACTGTATTCTACGAGGCTATACGTGAGAGAAAATTTTTATTACTAGGTATGACGCACATATCTAGAATGGCGACATTTTTGGCGAAATTTGTAAAAAAAATGGCGACTTTTGGCGACTTTTTGCTCGCCGTTTGGCGACATTTACTCGAAAGTCAGCGGCAACCCTGCACAGACGTGTCCGTGTTTTATTGCGATATCAGTTATATGGACAGTCTCGACGGGTTTTTGCCGTAGCCGTCGCCGTCATGTCCTTCGGTATGAAATCCGAATTGATAACGTCCCCCCGCGCATTGTTGTTCTACGGCGGGTTAAAAGCTCGCGAGCTGGTGGGCGACGAACGCGGCCGAATAGACGATCAAACTAGCCGGCCCGTTCCTTCGCCTCGCATGTTGCATGCATTAACATCCCCCCCGCCTCGGGAGACCTGCGGTCGAAGATACGAGGAAACGCCCCCGCCGTCTTTAACGACCATGAAAAAAGACCGAGGGTGGAAAGCGGCGGGGGGTGGGGGGGGGACTTCAGTCGCCGCGAGCAGCCACTACCTTGACTTCGGATCTAGGGCGCGGTAGCGATCGCTAGCGCGCGCGCTCTCTCGAAAGGGCGTCACCGCGGGCGGCTCGTATACCTTCTACGGGGCTGCACTCTCAGCGTGCGAGTGACTATGCGGAGGAGCATCTCTCCATTGAAGCGGCCGTATTCTCTTACACCAGTCGTTTGGTAAGTTACGCGAGATCGGATACAACGGTTAGCTGCCAGCCTCACTTCGTGTAACGCTACAATTTGTTGCTCTCGCATTCATTGCTTCGCCCTTGCGGTGAAACTGCGACTTTTTTTCGTGCGCTATAATCTTCAGTGAGCGATAAGTTTCTTGCCCATTTCACTAAGGTCACAGGTAAAACCTCTTAGCTTGCCTATTCATCTGTTCAGTTGCATGAGCCATTTTACGAACAGACTTGTGCTTGTGGTGTAACCGTAAGTTGCCAATATACGAAGGTATGCGCCACTAGTTACTGCCACTGACTTGTAGGTGAGCATATGCAATAGTGCGCATATGCATTCCGTGGGGTTCTCATATCTGGAAACTTTGTTGTGTTTACATATTCTGACATTATATTTATTTCTGAGCTTCCCTTTAAACGCCGCATAATCTGCTTTCGTTTTTTGCACATCACAAAGTTTTATGGTTTTATGCTTTTGAAAATAAGAAGCACGCTCAACAAGGCTACAGACAAGTTTACTTGAATAATCGTCAAGAATGGGCTGAAGGTCGCACCGAAATTTGGTACATCACTTCAACTGCCACAAGCACAGTGTTTTGAAGCAATGCAGCAGCGATGGTATTATACGCATGACGTTGACGACTACTTCGGTGTGCTCATAAGTTTCCGAACACGCCACGCGTTCCGTTCTTTATCAGGACCGAAAGGGTAGCCATGGTCACAACAGTGTGGAAATTTTCTCCTGTTTCGGGCAATAATAGACATGTCAGAAGAAAATGTCGTGTTACCTTTAATGAGAAACGGTCAAAAATTCCTTCATGCTGCGCACGGCACACGAACATTTTCGGCTTTCATGTGGTTCGAATAGATTGCGCTTGCAGCATCTGGTCACCTCGCATCATGATTGTCTTCTGGCGTCTGATTCCCTCGTGTCAGAATTAAAGTCGTAAAACGTGAATAATAGTGGTACCTGGATGTGCGTCACTTGGCAACTACGCGCTACGTGTTTTGTAAGGATTGTGTGAGGCTATGAAAACAGGGCCTGCTAATTGATCAAGCTGATTTTCTCGTACCTAGGTATTCATGAACGGATCGTAAAACGTGATTAATAGTGGTAACTGGCCGTGCGTCACTTGGCAACTAGGCGCTACGTGTTTTGTAAAGACTGTGTGAGGCTATAAAAACAGGGCCTGCTAATTGATCAAGCTGATTTTCTTGTACATAGGTATTCATGAACGGATGACATCAAGACGAATGCGCTAGTGTGAAGGGTATAATTCTGGAAAAAAAATTTCCCTATAAACAATTGAATAATGACTATACAAAACATGCTGAAATTGCCGATCAGCTGTTAAGTACCTGTAAAATGAAGCCAAAAGTATATTGTGGCTAAACTAAGATAACGCACCTGCAATGAACATCGTGTCGACAAGTTGGTATTTCTCCTCTCGATTAAGAGAGTAGGCTTAGAGGATTTTAACCATGATACATGATAGAGGGTTGCCGTTTTCGTTGTCTAGAGGAATTATGACATGCACAACGGTATCGCTGCTGCCCGTACATACCAAGAAGCTATACATCCTTCTGGACATCAACAAATAACTGTACGTGTGTTGCTTTCAACCAATGGTACAATGATCCAATTTCCTCTGCGTTATTTTCTCACAACAAACCTGCTTCTTCATGTCCGGTTCAATAAATATTTTGCACAAGTCAGTAGTTGCACCATTCGTATTTGTATATGCCGAAAATATTCGATTCGGTTCGCTCTTGGTTTTCAGCGTTTTTTTTTCTTAGGCCGTCAGTAGTGCTTCAGCTCTTCTTCTTCTTAGTTCGTTTTATGCTGCGCCAGCTGTGATCACGTCTTCTTCAAGAAATTGTTCGGTGTCCACTGTCCTCATTTCAGTTGTCTGCTATATTAAATATACCGTCTTGGAGCGGAAGAACGACATTGAACTGTAGGGCAAAACTTGAAAACAAACACAAAGAGACAGAGTAAGTAGAATAGTAGGCCTCTTACCATTTATCTTTGAGTTTTGCTTTACAGCATCTTGTCCTCCAGTGATTACCAGCACACCCAATAAAACCTAATCGTAGAACAAAAACAGGATGTCCAAGCAACAAGGACAAAAAAAAACAGATTTAGGCGGCCATGTTGGTTAGTTTGGTGAGGATTGTTTAGGAAGCGCAGGTTTAATGGACCTGGAATACGATTTAGCTCATTTTCTATTAGAAACTGTCTTTTTAGTTCGAGTTACAAGCAGGAATTGCCTCTTTTGATTAGAATTGTTTTAAATATGAAAATAATTTATGACTTAATGATGTTTTCCTAACATTAGTATTCCAGCAATCCCTCTCCACTGGATTCCCCTCTGACTGGAAAGTTGTTAAGATTATTCCCATCTTTAAAAAAGGCCACCGTACAAATCCTAGCAACTACCGTCCTATTTCCCTCACCAGCATTTGTTCTAAAGTAAAGGAGCACATTCTACACTCGCACATTGCCAATTTTCTGTCATCTGTCAACTTCTTTCATCCTAATAGCACGGGTTTCGCAAAGCTCACTCCTGCAATAATCAGCTCGTCTTATTCCTGCATGATTTACATTCTAACCTGGATTTAAACATCGCAATTGACGCTCTCTTCTTAGATTTTCAAAAAGTCTTCGATAAAGTATCGCACCTTCTTCTCATGCATAAAGTTTCGCACCTAAACCTACCCCGACACAATTATTTGCATACTCGAATTCTTTACAGATCGCCTTCAATTTGCTTCAACCAACTCATTTTTCTCGTCTCTATTGCCTGTTTTATCTGGTGTGCCGCCAGGCTCCGTACTTGGACCGCTACTCTTTCTCATATATATTAATAACCTGACAGTTAATGTATCATCAAATATAAGCCTTTTTGCGAATGACTGTGTTCCGTATCGTGCAATAACAAATTTCATAGACTCCTCCTCTCTCCAGGATGACCTCCTTGAAATCCAGGCGTGCTGCAACCAAGGGTACATGTCCCTCAACGTCAGTAAGTGCTCCCTCGTGTCCTTTCATCGCCGCCGTAACTATGTAGCGCCTTCTCAACAACAACGCATTAACCCAATGCAAGACATTTAAATACCTAGGAGTACATATATTCAGTAATCTGTCCCAGGCCCATCATATTCACCAACTAATTCTTGCCATTACCTCTTAGGTCATCAACGGCTCAACCTGTCATCATCATCCCCTGCAGTCAAAGTACTTGCATAAACGTTGGTCTGGTCCAAACTAGAATGTGCCTCTTCTATTTATGACTCACCAAGTTAATATAACTAATTCCCTTGAATTGGTTGAGTACAGCGCTGTCAGGTTCATTCTTTCCGATTACCTCTACAGGTCAAGTATCCGCCTTAAAATTCCTGCTCTGCCTCCACTCACTTTCTTCTCGCCGCAAGACTGCTCGTATTATTATTTTACCGCGAAAGTGTTTTATGCCGGGTCCACCAAGACTTCAGTAACGAATGTCCGTCACGGAAATGACGTCGAAAAAATTTACACAATCACATGGCAAAGGAAAGAGTTCCATCAACGGGTATCTAACCCACGACCGCTCGGTCCGCAACAACACATACCGGGCGCGCTATCCACTGCGCCACGGTCACAGACTGTAAAGGCTTTACAAACGCGCCTTTTATATCTACCACTCTCCCGGTCGGCGGTGTGGTGGTGCTTTCTGGGAGCGGTGAAGTAAAGTAATTCGTCATTACTGTGGCCTCCGTGATTAGCGTCTGCAACGCGTTACACGTCCGTCCCATTCGGCGCGTCTTAAGTTCAATTTCGTGAATGCCTTAACACATCGCGAGGTGGGGATATTAGCCCAAGCGCCGTAAAAGCGTCGGCCTCACTCATAGCATTACGCTAATCCAAACCGAAAATAGCTCTGCGACGCGCGCTTGCCTCACCTGGCTGTAACACCGCGTTCCCCGCTCACGCTCTCGCCACGAGAAAAATCGCGGCAGGGCTACCGCGCCGGCACGACGCGCTTTGCGTTTCGCTCTTGTCCGGCCGTGGTGTTCAATCACATTTTAGCATCCCGCGGGATGGCGACCAAGTTTTGCGTTCAATAGGCGACGCTCTTTTGGCTATCACACCTGGTGCTCCGATTACGCTTTCACCGTTAACTACTACAGATACCACAAGAGTTTGTTTAATCATTTAACATGGACGTTAGTCGTCGGGATGGAGATGTATCACCAATCATCAAAGAGGGTGCATCCACGTTAAAGGTGCTATAGCTGCCAGACATCATATAGTGCGCAAACTCTCTTATATCAATGTACAGTGAACATTCAGTTACTTCTGTAAGGGCACGGTTTACTTTCGTGTTATTCCGATTCCTATGACGGAGGGATCACCATCTGTTTTTTTAGGTGTTTCCATTCGCTGTCTCCAGAAACCAAATCATCAATACTGCACATCCTTCCTCTCGCCACTCGCACCGAAATGCTGTGCATCTACCACGTGCACATATGACCACCTATCAACGTACATTTTTCTTGCATACTGCCGGGGAATGGAATACCCTTCCATCAGATATCGCCCTCACCACCGACTTTGCTCAGTTCAAAGCTGCCATTGAAGACCATCTTTCAAGTTATGAAATCTAGCCTGACCCGCCAGTTTTTTCCTTCGCCCACCCCTTATGTATTGTCCCATGGGGGATCTTGAGGTATTATGAATAAATACTGAGGCGCGCTTTACAGTCCCGTGAAATTTAGCCCATGCATGTTTTCTTGATTTGGCTCTTTTACAGCAAACGCCACATTTGCTCTTACGGGAAATACAGGTACTACGGAGGACTAAACACAACCGTATATACAAATAAATATGCATGCGGTACTGCCTAAGGAGAACACCTCGGGCCAATGTCGTTTCTCGTTCTCGTCGCCTCGTTCACGGTAAACGGAGTGCATTCTGTTAGTTCCTAATGTTACTTAGCATCAACCGCTACGGCAGAAGCACTATCCCGAAGCTTTATAGGTCCGGAACAGTACTAAAGGTCGTCATTGAAGCGCAGCAGACGGCCTTCAAGCGCGAAGCGTGAACAGCATCAGTACTCTGAACTAGAGGCGGTGACAGTGACTAGTTGGGCCAATTTCATAGGTAACCGGCGTTAACTGAATCAGTATACGGTATGATCCCATATACCGAAACAGAAATTTATGAACAGGTATATGCTCGTCAAACCGGGCGGTGACTCAGTGATCGGTTGAGGGACCGTAAGGGCTTCTTCAAAACATGCATGGAAAGCAATCTAGCACTACGTTGCAAGAAGCAATGCACGCCTGTTGGCTGCACACCTGAGCTGGAGAGGACACGAGTGCTAAAAAGACAAGGCATAAAGCAAGATCGAGATATTTTTGAGGCTACGTCTTCAGCAAGATCGGCAGCAAGTGTATCAGCAAAGATTCTGTTGACTTGTTCTCAAGTGAGATAGACTATCTGCAAGATTAATGCAGTACGCCGTTGTGTTGTCCGTTCTTTCTAAAAAGGCAGCTATGTTGATGCCCGTTGTTGCTTTTCATAGCTTTAGATATGCGACAGACGTGAGACAAAGGTAGTTGCTAGTGCTCCTCTTTGCCGTCGTCTAATTTTCATAACAACGTTACTTGCTGCTTCGCCCAGACCTTGCGCACACGTATGCCTTCGTACGAGTTGTGCGCTCCTCGCAAAGTTTGCCTTGAAGCTGATGTAGCACGAACGTCACTTCTCTCACTTCAGCGACGCGTCCACTTACGCGAGTCTTGCTGACCCACGCCAGGTCGCTTGCTAGATGAGTGAGCTGGCAGGCCTACGACGTATAATCAAGAAATGTGTTTACATCACATTCGTGCCTCCTCTTTACGGCGAAGCTTTGACTTTATTATATATTATTATTATTATTATTTTTATTATTATTATTATTATTATTTTATTATTATTATTATTATTATTACTATTATTATTATTATTATTATTATTATTATTATTATTATTATTATTATTATTGGCAGAAGTAGCAGTAGTATAGTCGTAGTATCTCAATGTCGGTGGTGTGTCGTTTCCTCCTCCTCTCCAACACGAAGTAAGGAGTGAGAGTTGAGCACGTACGAAGGTATGAGGCGTCTACTGATCTCCTATGAAAATATGCGGCGCGACGTGCCGATGGCGTAAGTCAGCGTACGCATTTCTCCTGGAGGCATGCAGCTCTCCTTCCGGCTCTTTCCTCCTGGCGGGGCGTTTTCTCTCTGCTGCAGGGCTATCGACGATGTTATCGCATACGCCCTACGCGCGACGGAGATGGTCGGCTCGTTTCATCTCTACTTGAGCCACGTTCGCCTGCAGCGCTATTTACGGAAAATGACTTACACTATATACGGAACATGAAAGAGATGGCGACGGCAGAAATTCGCCGAGAGTGTCCATATTTGAATGCGTTGAGCGCATACGAGGACACGGACAGAAAAGAGACTACACACACTGCGCTACTAACAACAAAAGGTTTATTTCATTCCCTGCCGATTCATATACCAGTTTTTGGCGCACGACAGTCACGTGAACACTCTTTCATAAAAACAACAATTGATAACAACCAGGGAATTCACCTCACGAAGATAACAGGTGCACAGGCAATGACAAGCAATTTAATGATTCATGCGCAGAAAGTGTAATTCTTTAGCACTCAGGGACATTGAGGGATTGCTAAACAAGCGTCTCCAAGATTATCGATTTGTTCGGCTTGGAGACGCTTGGAGACGCTTGTGTTAGCAATCCCTCAAGTCCCTGAGTGCTAAGAATTACACTTCCTGCGCATGAATCATAATTTGCTTGTCATTGCCTGTGCACCCTGTTTATCTTCTCCTTCCCCCCCCCTCCTGATGTGAATTCCCTGGTTGTTATCAATTGTTGTTTTTT
>NC_051178.1:181342480-181476104 GCF_013339695.2 Rhipicephalus sanguineus
CTTAAGGCGAAGCTTTAAGGGTCCCCCAATTTTTCATTATTAGTATTATACCGCACGCTCTCAACACGCGCCTATAGCAACATTAAGTTACCGAATACGGACAGTCACCACCGAAAAACACTCTTTTCAGCTGCGACACGGCAGAATAGGGCGAGAATACGAAGGCGGGGGGGGGGGAGGGGGGGGGGAGGGCGAAAGGCGGGAGTGTCAATTTCATAAGTCGTCACCAGAGATTCAATGTGTGCAAATACACAATGTGCAACTAAAAAAACATAATTAATAGCTGACACCCAACTAATGTTAACCAACCTCCCACACTCCACGACCAACAGCGTCACGAAAGAGCGCAACAGCCCACTGGCAGTATTTTGAGCGTGGCTTCACTCAGAGTGAGTTAACCGACATGCTGCATAAGTTTAAATCCCTTCTCTCTTATTTGCCTTTAAGCGTCTTTCGCACCGTCATAGAGCAAAGCATCCTTCACACGTCAAGACCGCAGACCCGATTCTAAACGCTCTCAACTCCAGTCAAAGTACGGAGACTCCGGGAAATGCAGCTCACTCGCAGAAAGAAGGAAAGAAAGAGAGAGAAAGAGAAAAAAAGACAAGGAATAGGAAGATCTCAACGCTCTGCTGTCAACGGCACGCGGTCAAAACCTTGATCAAAGGACGCACATGTTGTGAAAAACACCCCACTGGCGGCAAGACTGCGGCTAACAAAAGCGCCTAACAGCGTGAAAACTCACTCGGAAAAAAGTGCGAAAAAGCGAGAAAATTTGATTACGAAAGCAGTCAGCTCGAAATCTATAGGGATAAAAAGGCGCAAAATACTCTCTTTTTTTTATGTGGGGTCAGCGAATGAAAGCATTCATGAACTTATTCATACAAACCATTGGAGACTAAGCTATCGGCGGTGTCAGAAAAACTGAAGGATCTACAAGGGAGAAAAAAAAGGGGGGGGGGGGGGGGTACAATTTTTCAAAACCTGGGACGGCAGCCAGCTCTTCGGTTAACACGTTGTACTAAAGAAGGGCGGCAGACTTCGCCAGTACGTTGAAATCCATGGTACTTCAACAACAGCGCAAGAACGACATAGAATGACACACAATGACACAGAATGAAGAGAGAACGCTAACGACGCTGTCGTTTGGCGTCCTCTATTTTTTGTTTGCGTCTCTTTTTGCGCTGTTGTTCAAGCATGCAGTTGTACCAGCACGTATACAGACCACATATTTTGCGGCTTCCCCAGCTACACCTGCAAACTGAGCGCAAGATGAACACCTTCTTAGACTACTGTTGCCCTTCCCCATTACGAATACGTAAAAAGACCGACCCGCAGAAAACTTGCTAGGCCGTTTAAAGTTGTGGTGCTATTCAAAGGGATGCGGTATACAAAACAAAAAATCACAGCATATCCACGGAGTGAATGATGATGAGTGGGCGAAGCTGCGGAGGTTCATCGGTAAACCGTGAATCTTCCGTGAATTCTGCCCAGTACATCATCACCGACGTGAGATCGGGCGCGTTTATACTAAAAGTTCGATGAGTTATGACGACTTGCAGATCACTTTAATTTTACACGTACGCTGTGAATTTTCATTGTTTAGAAAACCAATGCTTTAGAAAACATCTGTCGTCTTTCGTTAAGCAGCTGGCGTCTTTTCGTTTTGCTTTAGAAACATCTGGCGTTCTTTCGTTTTGCTTTTACAAAACATCTGGCGTCTTTCGTTGGTTTATTTCATCAATAAACGGCGTTTTGAACAAAATTTTAGGGGCGAAGCTCCTTAAGGCGGCACCCGTTCGTCCCTCGTAGTCGTAGTCGTAGTAGTCGTAGTGCGTAACCAGTCTTACGCTTTGACCTCCAAGGTGGTGCCGGTGGGAGATTTTTCCTGTGCGTTGTTGAACAATAAAAAATTCGCAGCGTGCGCGTTAACTAAAAGCCGAATTCTTCTGTCTCTCATTCCCCATTAGCAGCCATTGGCATGTTCCAGTAGGAAACGTTAGTAGAAGTGTAAGTGTTAGCTAAAAGCCGACTTCTTCTGTCTCTCATTCCCATTAGCAGCCATTGTTTACCTCCAAGGTAGTGCCTGGTGAGATTTCTCCTGTGCGTGATTAAACAATAAAAAATCACAGCATATCCACGGAGTGAATGATGATGAGTGGGCGAAGCTGCGGAGGTTCATCGGTAAACCGTGAATCTTCCGTGAATTCTGCCCAGTACATCATCACCGACGTGAGATCGGTCGCGTTTATACTAAAGGTTCGATGAGTTATGACGACTTGCAGCTCACTTTAATTTTACATGTACGCTGTGAATTTTCATTGTTTAGAAAACCATTGCTTTAGAAAAATCTGGCGTCTTTCGTTAAGCAGCTGGCGTCTTTTCGTTTTGCTTTAGAAACATCTGGCGTCTTTTCGTTTTGCTTTTAGAAAACATCTGGCGTCTTTCGTTGGTTTATTTCATCAATCAACGGCGTTTTGAACAAAATTCTTATTGTTTAATCACGCACAGGAGAAATCTCACCAGGCACTACCTTGGAGGTAAACAATGGCTGCTAATGGGAATGAGAGACAGAAGAAGTCGGCTTTCAGCTAACACTTACACTTCTACTAACGCTTCCTACTGGAACATGCCAATGGCTGCTAATGGGGAATGAGAGACAGAAGAATTCGGCTTTTAGTTAACGCGCACGCTGCGAATTTTTTTATTGTTCAAGAACGCACAGGAAAAATCTCCCACCGGCACCACCTTGGAGGTCAAAGCGTAAGACTGGTTACGCACTGCGACTACTACGACTACGACTACGAGGGACGAACGGGTGCTGCCTTAAGGAGCTTCGCCAAAAGGAGTGAAGCTAACCTTGCACTCTTAGTGTGATACACATAAATAAAAAAAGTTGAGTTAGACCAGTTTTCTCTCACCAGTCTTTTTGCCCTAATCTTGACCTTCTCGTATCCTTCCTTTAACTGTTATCGAAAGCACCTGCGCACTCTGACAAACAACTTTCGGAAGTTTTTTATAGTCTACTGAATGGCAGAACACTCAAAACCACATCAAAATGAAAACTACTCCATCCATCTCCATATGTTCCCAAGAAAATGGGTTTCTGAAGCCTCCGTAACTGAAAAAACATAGCTCCGCGTACAGTCCGTTGCCCGAGCATCCGAACTTGTTTTCTTTCCGTGACGAATGTTATTTCTGATCCTTGCCGCCCCATCCACTCCAGCAAAACCACGATAACTTGAACCATCTGCACTACAGACGCGTCTTATTCCGAAACGAAACGAGGACTTCAAACGCGACTTGCAATGTAAATGAATGAAGCAACGTTCATTGTCTGACAGGCCTCAAACGGCAATGTTTATTTCCATTTCACACGGTAATCGTGTCATCAAAAGTGTCCGCTTTTGAAACAGTGTTGTTTCAAAAGCGGACACTTTCGAAACAACACTTAAGGTAACAAACGCAGAAAGGTCCACACGTACTAGTTCTATTCGCCCTGCTATCGGCACAGGTGCAGGAGAGAATGAATGAAAAAAGAATGACGACAGATGAGCCTCTTGCAGGGGGCCGAAAAGTCAGCAATGTGCTCCATCTTTGTAAAATTGTTTACTGGGTGAAAAGGAAGACCTGCAATGTCCAATTAACAAGCAGGAGAACGAAAGATCCAGCGAAACCGCGACACAGCTGGTTTTCTCAAAACTTAATATTAGATAGGAATATATAAGCTGGCACTACGCGTGAAAAGTCGCGTGCAAGCGTTTTTCGTGACGATCAACGTTCAACAGATCGGCAACGCTATGCGAAGAAATCAGGGGTGCTATTCTGGACATTGTCAAATTCAGCCATGTTGTCAAATCCCGCCATTGTTCAACTCTGATTGGTCGGGAGAGCTGCTACTGCCTCTCCGATTGACTGAAAATGACGCCATTACAAAATTTGACAATATGGCGGAATTTGACAGCGTCCAGGATAGCACCCCAGTACACGAGCTGTAAGCATCGTCAGCCGTCGGAAGGTCACGGCCAGCTACATCCGCGGCCACATATGCCAATACGCGCTGGCCAGCACATTGCACTGGCGACAGACAACATTGCGAGTATATTCGCCGGAAAAGCGTATACCAAAATTCTGATTAGCCAAACTGCCATTTACCAGTCACGATTACACGATTGACACGATTACCATGTTAAATGGAAGTAAACATTGCCATTTGAGGCTTGTCAGACAATGAACTTTGGTTCATAAAGTTACATTGCAAGTCGCGCTTGAATTCCTCATTTCGTTTTGAAAGACATGCCTGTGTGGCGCTTACTAACACATCCAAGTTCAAATACACAGATATGCCCTGTGAAGTGGAAGGGGCGATGACCGCCGCCGTAGCTCAATTGGTAGAGCATCGGACGCTATTCGAAGGATGAAGGTTATATCCCTGCCGGCGGCAAGTTATCTTTTCGTCCACTTCAGTTTCTTCGAATTTATATCATAATTACGACAAATATCATGCAATATACTTTCCTTGGCATTGTTGTCTCTTAGTTCTCATTATTTTGTATCTACCACTCAGTTCAGTAACACACAAACAAGAGAGCAAGGCTAAGTAATCAGCGCGATTTTCACTGGCGCGGTAAGGGGGGGGGGGGGGGGTTACGAAGAACTTCCCAACAAAACAAGAATAATTCCTCATTTGTTCAAATATCAAATGTGAAACAAGTGACAACGCACTTCTAAGGAGATTGCGGCAAAACAGCCATTTCGCTGAATCTACACCATGCCAACATAGGCGTTCCTAAAGAGCGGTAGGTTGCACTTTTGCGTTGAAATTCCAAAGCGAAGGTTCCGATTTCAATTTTCGGTAAAGTATCTCCCTCCGCTAAGATGCCTTATTGATAATGAGATAATAATGACTCACAAGCTGCCATTCAATGGGCTCCAGAGCCCCGAAGCACAAAACACGTAAGCCGTCGATATGCGGTATACGCGGCATACCGTTGGCAACAACCGGTGAGCTCAAAGAGGCTTAACGAAATAACGAAGAGCGCGGCAAATATATCTTTAAAGGGAATGCCTTAGATGCCTCATAAAACGCGAAAATTGACCGTCGGCGTCAACAGGAGTGATGTAAAAAGTCCTCATCAGGCGATGACGCCACAGATAGTCAAAATTTGCGTCGTCCTCATTACGTCACATAACGCGTCACCGCATGATAGCGTCATCACATTACATCGTCGCTTGGCCAAAGGTGAGTCGATCATGGAGGCACCTGAGAGCCTCCGTGATCAACCACATTTGACCAGATGAGGACCAGGTCAGGTGTAAAAAGCTTGCAACGCCTCCGATCCTGGAGGCAGTGCAAAAACCCATTAGGGCGCAGGAAGTTTTCGTACGGGGGCGGGGTAGGACTCAGTAGAAAAAGAATAAGATTGCTTTCGCCTTCGAGTTGTCTTAATCAAATGCGTAAGGGAGCCCGCGAATGTTTCTTTAATGAAAGTGACTGACGAATCGCAAATATGGCCAGCAGTTACCGCGGCAGCGCGGACACGCATGTTGGCCAGAGAGTCGCTATCATCGCGCTCTTACTATGCTGTTCTTGCGAATAATTTTTCTCGAGAAGAATCACGTCGTCTTCGGCATTGTAAAATGTCCGAAAACACTAGACAAAAGCGCCGAGGGGGCGACGCATGCGCACCGAACGTCTTAGTAGCTGCGAAAAGCCCAGCTGCTGCTGCTGCTGCTGCTGCTGCTGCTCTTCACAAAACGCTGACGAAGCCGGTTGGCGACAACGCCTTCCGCTGAGTCATGAAAGTTGTCGGCATGCAGAGCACAGGATAAGCAAAACTCCCTTTTGTATACGTTCGACTCACAAATTTTTCCAACGGCCTTTCTTTCGTGCGACGCGGAACTCTCAGATACAATAAACGTCTTTTTGAGAAGCTTCCAATACCGCTAGCTGGCAGAAATTCTTAGCTCTTCCCGATAGGGTATACATCATGTTTTTTTTTTTGTATTTTGAAGACTTCAGCATTTCGATTAAATATGAACATATACAAAAATGCCTTGTGAAAAGTACTGTGGTATATTTTAACGCGATAACGTTAGAGAGCTCGTGTCGCAGAAATTCCGGTGTCGGTGTCGGCACCGTTGGTTGTGAGCGAAAAATCGACCGTGAGCGAAAAATCGAGAAAGAAGCAAATAAAATAAAGAGTAAAATCTTCGGTCCCATTGGGGATCGAACCCGGGCCGTTCGCGTGGCAAGCAGGTGTCGTACCACAAAGCCACAATGTTACTTGCAGCTGCTTCAGAAAAAAACACTACATAAATGTCATGTAGTGAAGGAGTCTCCTTAACGCATTTTGTTCGGCAGGTGTCACGACAAAAACGAGCCCACTCGGCGATTTGTAGGCGCATTGGCGAGACCATGGAGGAAGGAAAAACAAAGGAGGGAGCATGACGTCACGCGATTGAAGCCCACCGTGTCGGCCCAACACGTGATCAAAACGTCAAAGCGCGCGGGTAGGTTTTAATACCACCGGTGGAGTTCCGTTTTTGAACGTCCTCTGTGAATCTGCCGGTCTCCGCCGAACAAGCGCGCTTCGATTAAAAGATACCGGGTGCCATACCCGAAATCTCGGCAAACCTCATTTCTTGCGTGATCTTGACGCAAAAGGTCACGTGTTGGGCCGACACTGCTGGCTTCAAAGCGAGTTGGCTTGCCAAGGCTGGCTGCGTGACGTAATGCTACCTCCTTTCTTTTTCTTTCCTCCATGGGCGAGACCATCAAACTACGTCGAAAGAGGTCGGAATAGTGCAGCCATCGCCGCTAAAAACACACACGGACTTTCAAACAGCTCTAAAAATGGACAACTATGTCCATCTAGCGGAAAACATATCAAGCCAACGATGGCTTTCTAGAGGAGGCGTTGATCAAGCAAACAGCAAACGCTAGATAATGTGCTGCCGTATGTGAGGCATTGTGAGAAATATGTCTCGACTCTTTATGGCCTCCGAGATGGCAAGCGCGCGGCGTGCATCTTGGAGGCCATGCGATTCTTGTTTTAGATCGAAAACCTCTACCATTTGCGCGCGCGCGCACATGTGTATCTGTGTGCGTGTGTGTGTAACAATACAGATTAATAAGTATGCACTTAGTGGTTGAAGTGCGCACTAGGGGCCGGATTTCGCTATCGCGTTCAACTCTTAAAGGCGAAGCTTAAGGGTCCTTCAATTTTTACGCACGTTCTGTACTTCCCGGGCACTGTAGTCATTTCAGTTTTTGAACTGAAACAAAAAGAGCGAAATAGAGATAAAAGCACACTAATTGTTGCCTTTGAGTAGCGAAATGAGTAGGCTACAGGCTGCAGCATCTCGCACATGAAGAGGCTGACGCGTACAACAAGCCAAATAGCCTGTTTTCTTATTCAAACAGACGCTGTACCTCGGTATTGATATAGTTTCCTACCTTACTGACCAAGCTACAGCGAAGTAATGTAAACGTCACAAAATTGCGATCTTATAGGCCCATCACACCCTGCAAAAAAACGTTCACAAAGCTGAAAATAAGCAATCAACAACGAGCTACCGAGACGGCAAACATGCCACAGTGCATTACTCATCATTACTAAGCTTCAAACAACTACCGGAACGCCAGGAGGCCCTCACTTTATGCATCCATCAAGTAAAAACAAACGCAGCTCATATCGCGGTCGTCCTCCAGGGAGTCATGTGCGTGTGCGTCAAAATAAAGCACGCGCCGTCTATGCAGTAAGCTTTCCGGGAGTAATAAGCGCTGTGTACGAAGCGCTGGAAGATCCAAAGGGACGTTCCTCTGTTAATTACATTACCTCTGGGATCATAATTATTCAAGCTGGCGTGTAAAAGTAACAAAACAAATGAGGCACTGATTAGCTCTGTGAGGAACGATGAGTGACGTGGCGTCCAAGCAAACGAGCAGTAATAAACAGCGCTGGAGCCAAAGTCTGCAGCTGTTGCGCCTACCATGGGTATATACTGTCATGACACATGTGCTGTATACCTATAGAAGCAAGATTACCGGCAGCAATTTCGACAGAAGTTATTTGCTCAGAAAAAAGTCACAGTTTCGCCGCAAGGGCGAAGCAATGAATGCGATAGCAAGAAACTAATGCTATACGAAGTGAGGCTCGCCAATGGATACTCTCAGTTTGAACAGCGCTCCTGTTGAAAGGCGGCCGAAGCAGCGAAGGAAACTAGCGTGCTTCAAGTGTCGAGCTGTGACACTTGATAGTTCGGGCTCATCCTCTGTTTGTTCGTTTAGCGGCGTCCCTTGAGATCGAGTGACTTTCGTATGCTCCGTAACAAGAGTGCGGACACCACGGTGAAAGCTTGAAACAACCCTCTTCCCCTCACCACCAGACAACCGCGTGAGCAGACAGCGGAAGGGCAAGGTTCTCCCTGCGCAATAAGAAGAAGCTCGCGAGCTCGCCGAGGACTTTTAAATGCACCCGTCGTGCTCCTAGCGCCATCTCGCTGGTAATGAAGAAACGCTTATTATAAGCGCCGGCCGTCTCTGAGTCCGTCCAGCGGTAAAGGGTGTGTATATAACGCTTGCCGTTAGCTACGTGGAGGATCTGCGTTTCGTGGCGTAGCGGTTAGCGCCACTCGCTCGGGAGCAAGAGGTCCCTGGTTCGATTTCGCGCTTCGGAAGCATTTTTCTGAATTATTTTTCTTTCTTATTTTCTTATTTTTCTTTATTTATTTTTCTTATATATATATATATATATATATATACGGTGCATGACGGCGACGGCAAAATTCAGCCGAGACTGTCCAAATAATTGCTATCGCAATAAAATACATATCATAAGGCATGTATACACCATTTTCCGGACGCGCTCAAACGCCGCCACCTTGGACTGGTAACGTTGCAGTTTTGTACCCGTATCAAATAAACAAACAGTGCTACGGTGAACTGGCACCCACGAAAACGCGTGGGCCGGTACATTCAACATTTCATGACCATGATCTTTTCATATTACGACGTAGAAAGCCGGCAAAACAATCGCTTATCAGCCCGAGATGACAGCACCCATGAATCAAAAATAAAACCGTGTATACGTGCCCAGACAAAACAAAATTATGATATGTGTTTCTAGGATGAAGAGCGGAAAAAATTGCTGATGAATAACTTCACTGACAAACAGGACAAACGACCGACAGGAAAGACTGAGAGAAGGAACACAACCTAGACAGGGGGGAAAAAAGCAAGAAAGCACAGCACCGAAATTAATCGCCAACGCAAATGGGCGACAGTGTATGTCGAAGTTTCCCCTATAAACACTTCACTCGGAGGGAATAATTGGTCGCAAAGGAGTTTCCAGGTAGAGCGGATACCTCGACGCGTGGAAAGGAGCGACGGGGTGATCGAGGGACCACTTTGTACCGAGCAAGTACTTTCAGGCGAGCCTGAACCCAAACGTACGACCCTTGGACAGCCCAACAGAGACCCAGATGAGAAAATGCGCAATTAAATCGCTATGTCCCTTACATTTATCTTGTCCTGCATGCTTCCAGCCGAAATTCCGCATGTTCCAAAGAGGAGGTATATGAAACAAATACCCCGTACAGCAATTCGATAAACTCGGAAACTGGCAAAACGACAGCAAAAATTACAGCATCCGACACGTTGCGCCCGAGGAGATCCCATTACATACGCGGAACTAGATAACCGGTCTACGACAGGTTCGCTTAATAACTGTGTCTCATCAACGTCAGCCTGGCACAACTGCCCGCACTACAAACGCAATGTCATTACGCGAGCCTTTTCTCGTCTATTCTTTCTACGCCTTTGCTATACTTCGATGCAGGCCGACGCAAAACGAGTTCTGACAGAACAATCTAGAGCCGGCACAGTGCCCGACGCCATTCCCATTCATTTAGGAACCCACGGAGAAATGGACAGACGTTAAAAACAAAATACTCAGTTCAGTTGTGCCCCGTATAAGGTCGAGGCGTACGAAACGAGAACAACTGCAATATTAACAGCGTTATCGAAAGTTTCAAACAAGCTCAAACGAGGGCGCTTAGTGCCGAAGGCTGTAGCACAGTTTAATACATCGCGCTATAGCAGGAGCCTGGAATCGTTAATCAATACGAACAGTTT
Source organism: Rhipicephalus sanguineus (assembly GCF_013339695.2). Classification (NCBI taxonomy): domain Eukaryota; kingdom Metazoa; phylum Arthropoda; class Arachnida; order Ixodida; family Ixodidae; genus Rhipicephalus; species Rhipicephalus sanguineus. Next base: position 181,352,619 of record NC_051178.1, read on the forward strand.
AGTGTCTGGCACAAAGGTCACTGGCAGACTCTCGGGCCACGTGTGTTTCATTACACTAATGTGCAGCGAAGACCGTAGCGCATCACATAAGGGATGTTCCTCATCTTTATGGTACATCGAAGCCAGCAAGAATGGGAACAATTTATGTAGTATCCGCGAACGGGCATCCATCAATAGGGCGCTCGACCTAACGCTAGTCAAGCGTTATTTGCTCCTTGTTTTAATCATTATTTCTAATTAGCCCCAAAAGCAGGTTGGTGGCGGAAGATGACAGATGACTGAACGTTGTATAGGTCTCACGATCATACGTCACGCTTCGTTATTGCTCCCATATGTGTCTCATGTACACTGGCAATGTAATGCGACTAAGTGCACCTTATGTTCTGCGCGGTCACAAAGGAATAAATTACTACGTAAGACTTCAACAAATAACGACAGCTCACATCTATGTACGCCGATAATTAATGGAAAGGCGCGTTATGTCCAATAGATTCATTTGTATGCTCTCTTTTCATTGATTTTCTTTTTGTGACATAAACTTGCCCTTAAGGCATAATATTTCTTGTGTATATTTGTATTAAATGTGCGCCGTTAGGCCGGTGTTGTGTATGAAGTGAAGAAGTGTCTTGTGGAATGTGTTGTCATGTATCCATCGGTCATAACTGTTTGTGTCACTGTAGCGAAGGCCAGCTTGAAGGAAATGACGGGAGCTGTAACCCTTGGCAGGTCCATATGAGGTGGTATGCATCTGCTTGCATCACCGGATCAGAACAGTACGGGCATGTAGCACCCACTGGTAAATGCGACCAGTTCCACGCTGACATAACAGCCGGGGTAAGGGCCACCCCTGCCCAAAGCCTCCCAAGCTCGATTTCATTGATGCATCATTACAACGTTTCCGCTATAGGTATGTCAGCGCTTGGCCAATCATTCCGAATGAGTGTATGCCGCTGCAACACAGGAAGTACAGATACCTAATCTGTAGCTCCAAACTTATCTCTTACTTCTCTGCGATCACCATTCTTATTTAACAAGCACCGCACATCCCATTCGCCCCCATTATATTCCCACGTAGGTGTCTCGCACTATGCGCATACGCACGTTTTAGGTGGCTTCATTTCCTCGCAATTTGTGAGCGGCGTAGTGCATGAAAATAAACACTGCACAAGTTTGATGTTTTGAGCTTTGTGGGGAGTGACCATAAAGATTGCATGAGAGTATCACGTTACGTAGGATAGAATCAAAAACAATTGCACAAATCAATGCTCGTTGAACAGGATTTGTTGGCGCTTAAACCTACCGTGATAGCTGAGCGGCTATGCTACTGCGCTGCTGATGCACTAGAATGGTAATAGGGTAAAAGATAAAAATTGGCCGTGTATCTGCGTGCTTCGCTGCAAATGTCGTCTAAAGACGATAGAAGAGGCGCTGCGTGAGATATGGATGCCATCTGGCAATACGTCGGGAAACATGAGTGCTGGGTTGCGGGCTGGTAGTCCCGGCGCAGCGGCAGGCGAAGACCGGCGGTGACCAACGCGACCGGTGGGGACGCCGGCCAGCCCAAACAGGCTGTTTGGCGCGATGCGCCGAAGGAGAAGAAACGTCCGCACTCAACGAGTACTCTCCACAAACTCTCTTACTTACACGTCGCCTGGGTAAAACAGGAATGCCAGACCGGCGCCCCCTGTCATTCGTACAATGCAATACTGAACCGAAACCGAAACACAACATGAGCTTGTGCAGAGGGCACGGAGGAAGACAAGTTTCAGCGCAGTCGCATTTTCAGCGCACCTTAAGAAACTAGGGTTGTAACATTGTAGGGCGAGTAGGGCCAGAAGGACCGTCACGACGAAAACTTGCCTCCTCAGTCGTATTCGCCTGGAGCGTTGGTGTGGCTTCGCGTTCCCTCCTCCGCTCCTGGCCTTTCCACAAAGCTACTGCCTAAGTACGAAGGCTTCTACCGCGTCCTACGTCAAGCATCCCCAATTAACTATATGATTGAGCCTGTTCAATCATCTACGGACCGCCGTCGTCGCGGCCGCGAGACTGTTCACGTCGATCGACTGAAGCCGCATTATGACCCACCAGTTGTACCTGTTCCTTAGGTCGCCAGGATGGCTCCTTTTCCGCGGGGGAGTGATTTGTAACATGGTAGGGCGCAGACAAGAACGCCTGCGAAAGAAGAAGACGAAGACGGTTGTTGTTGGCGCTCGCGCTTGCTCGGCGTGGACCGCTGATCGCTTCAGCGTTACTGTCTCAACGTTAAACGTATACCATCAAGGTCTTTAAAATTGCGTATCTATGTATTTTCTATTAAACGAACACACCACCTAATACTTACCTAATTATGTTACGCCTCAGATATGCGTAATATTTACTTTTTGATCGACAACGTTCACTAGTATGAACAGCCATACCAGTTCAAGATGGGTGGGCGGTAAGCAAGTGGTTCAACTTTGGCCGGGTGGCTGAATCGAGGGACGTGCCGACAAACAGAAAGACAGACAGACAGAAAGACAGACCAAAATTTAGGCGTTTAGGTTCCCCAAGAAAGACTATCGTCTTTAATACAAGATTGGTTTGTGAATACTGGCATACCTTGTAGGCGCCCGCATTTCGATGGGGGAGAAATGCAAAACCGCCCATGTGCGTTGCGTTAGGTGCACGTTCGGGATTCTGTACTCGCTACGTGCGTTATAAAGGCACAACAATGGTAATAGGGTAAAAGATAAATACAAGATTGGTTTGTGAATACTGGCCTACTTTGTTTACCAAGCGCACTAAAGGCACGAAACCGATCAGCAAAACGCGGGATAAGGAGTTGGTTGGTTTGTGAATACGGGCCCAAATATCTATTTCCCAGATGACGTCGCAAACATCAAACTTAAGCACTGTGTAACTTCCAATAAAAATTACTGGCGGAGTAACGCGATTACGAGCCAAGCTACGAGTGGAGGGCATTACGGAGGGAACGTTGTCTCTAAAATAGGCACGCGTGTATAAAGGAACAACAGGGAGAGAGGAAAGAATTCTCTTTCTTCCTTTGTTTTTTTTATGGCAACGTAGACACACACACATACACGCACACACACACACACACACACACACACACACACGCACACACACACACACACACACACACACACACACAAACACACAAAGTAATTTAGACCACAATAATAAAGAAGTCAGAATTGAAGACAGTTAACGAGCTCTATTGGAAAGAGCAGCCGTGTAGAGCATTTTTAAACCTTACAACATGTTTAGCCGAACGTACGGTCAAAAATAAGAACAGTGAAAAAAAAAGAAAAGAAAAAGAACGCAGCGTACAGGCCATTAGGCGTGTGGAGCGTGTCATGTGGCGAGACTGGAAAAATCGAACCGTTTAGAGCGCGAAGTGTACCTCGAACGAAGAAAAAAAAAGAAAGAAAGAAAACAAAAAGCTGAACAAAGTGGCGTGGGTGCAACATCGAGAGTTAGAACGAATGAAGCGTACAAAGAAAAAAGCAAAAACGATAGTGGGGTGGATGTAGACAACTGGAAGCTTCGCGTGCATGTGTGCCGGACAGGTCGTTAAGCGAACTTGTTCTCACACTTCTAACTCGCTAAAGACATCGCCAACACAGAAGTCCCTCGAGAATATAATGGAGTAGCTGATGCGTCGAGCAATGCATGTATGTGGGGCATCGAATACGGTAGACGTAACAATTGTCCTAGAATAAGCAACCGTCACGGATATAGTAAAGATGAAGAAACAAGAAGCTGCGTGAATTAAAACTGTCGAGAAAGTTCCAAGTATTTATAAGTCAAAGGGCGCTAGAGAAACAAAAGTAAAACAAGAAGGAAAGAAACAATGAACCGAGCTTCGTACTTCCCGCGATCATTGTTACCTTTATTAAGCCGCTCACACTGAAAAACGAAAACCCTATCAGCTCCATTGCAAAACAAAAACAACCGGCATGGCTCTGAGAAAAGTAAAAGAAACCGGCATGGCTCTGAGGCAGAATGCTGGGCTCCCACGCAAAGGACCCAGGTTCGAATCCTGTTCCATCCTGGATATTTTTTCTTATTTCGTTTTTTTTTTCTTATTTCCCGCGATAGTGGTTACGGACAACGGCGGCGGACAACTACGGCGCCAAAAACGGTCGTTGAAGTGATCTCATAACAGCTTTCGCTGTAGAGAGAAAAAAAAAAAAGAAGAAAAGTAGTGCGCGTGCCCTACATGTAATTATTTGGCGTGTTCGCTGCCCGAAAGTTAAAATGAGCTTGCCTTTGGAAGACTGGTAACGCTATCAGGCTCATTTCTGAAAACCATAAAAGGGAGCACGGCGCAGGCTCATTGGGGGAGGAGAAAAGGGGAGTGAAAGATAAGAAAAAGCGGGTCTCTGCACTACAGAAGCGCCAGGTCGGGTACCTCCTTCCAGATTAGCAAAACCGGCGGGTTCCTGGCGGCACCGGGAATCGAACTCAGTACCTCCTGCATTAGATGCGGACCCTCTATCACTCGACAGCCGCCGCGGTCTTGCAAGGCTACAACCGTCCGCAGGTAGCACCACACTCCTCTTTCTCCTCACATCAAGCGTCGTGGACGCTTCTCTTCATGCTCAGCGCCAGATAAATCGGGTATGACCGAATGACACGAAGGTGATGGATACTGCCGGAACCTTTTTTCTCTTCTGCGCAGGCGGACCTTCTCGCAGTGCCGCCTTTCTCATCCATCTTCCCCGGGAAAAACACTGTGTGTCTTCCTTTACTGGCGATGACAAAGCGAGAATAGTGCGGCAGCTCGAACCAGCATCAAACCATTTTCCCTCACGCTTGGTTGCTCGCTGAAGCGCGAAATGCGGGCTTTGGACGAAAGGAAAGTCCCCCCCCCCCCCCCCCCCCCCCACCAAAAAAAAAGAAAAGAGAAAACGACCTACATTGGAGTGACGGAAGAAAAGTTGGCGAACATCGGGAAAGCTAGCAGCGTGCTCTCTTTGCACAACGTATGATGGGAAGAGTCGGCTTAGGCGACGGTAAAGAAGGCAACGAATGGACCGTGAAGAACGTTTTCGGATACCACACAGTCATCATTCGGACTTGTCCCTGACTAACGCTGCTGTACAAGACGCCCCAGTTCTTCCTGTTTCGCGTCTGCCGAACAGGAATACAAAAACAAAAATAAATATTCTTTTCAAGGCACGAAATATAATCGCAATCTCTACCCTGTAATTCCCCCGAAACGAAACAAAAGACAGCGAATAGAGATAAGGAAAGTCGAAGAGCTTTACCGGAGGAAAATTCAGTTATGCCTGTGCGAAAGCAATGTGCCGGAAGCACCAAGTGCAGGATTTCTCTCTCTCTTTACTTTTCCTTTATGTCATTTCCTAACGTTACTGAATTTTCTGTAGCCGTTACTGGCTACACTGGCTAGCAGTTCTGTCAATTTCTTTCCGTAGTAAAAGGCTGCTGTAAAACGGTTTTACGATGTGGTAGCGGCAGCGAAAACCAAATAAATGAATAAATAAATAAATAAATAAATAAATAAATAAATAAATAAATAAAAACGACGAATTCGACAATATGCCGAGAAGATTAGAGTATTCCCTTCTCCCACATTTCAATAGTATCCGTGGTTTAACGTCCCAAAACCACGATATGAGTATGAGAGACGCCGTAGTGGAGGGCTCCGGAAATTTCGACCACCTGGGGTTCTTTAACATGCACCTAAATCTAAGTACACGGGCCTCAAACATTTTCATCTCCATCGAAAATGCAGCCGCCGCGGCCGGGATTCGACCCCGTGACCTTCGGGTCAGCAGTCGAGCGCGATAACCACTAGACCACCGTGGCGGCGTTCTCCCACACTTCCTAGAGTTACTGTATATGCTACCTTTAGGTAGCAGAGTTGCGCCAAGGTACGCCATCTTGGGCTCCGAAGTCTTGCGGGAAAGCCACTCACCACCCGCGTAGGAGCCGCACTCGCGCGACAGAGTAACAGTGTTGATTTAAACAGATCTTCATGGGGCTTTTACAGTGAACGCAAGCAAATATACAAAAAAGTAGTAATATTGCGTCGTGCGGGTATACAGGCGAGAATTCTCAGTCTTTTCTGTTCACTTTTTTTTTTTAACGCATTCACCCTCCTCTAGGTGGCGCCACCGTCCCAGCTTGGGCACGTAAGCGCTATTCCGCTAAACTAAAACACGCTGTCCACAACGAACGTTTGCGGCACGGTAACGATATTCCCTTAACCCCCGCTATCATGCTAACACTAAACTAATAACTGTCTAATAACAACAGCGCCGATGTCAACCGCCCTTGACACGCCGGAATCTACGGAGTGTCGGCGTCGCCTGCGAAGTGTTGGCAGTGTTGGCTTCTCCGCAGCGCAAAGGAGCCACCTATGAACACGTGACGGCGCTCGGCGAATAGCGTTGCTGGAATCATCGAAGGCAGAGCGAGCGGCGTCCAGAAAAGAGTGGCGCAGCTCTGCTACCTAAAAGTAGCATATACAGTAATTCTAACACTTCCTTCCGCCCTCTTTCTCCTCATCTTCTTTTAACACGAAAGTGTTTTATGCCGGGGTCCACCAAGTACATCCGTCACGGATATGACGTCGATAAAATGGATGCCAACGGGTGAGAAAGAAAAAACCAAGAAAAAGATACCCCGCTGGGAATCGAACCCACGACGTTGCGGCCGCGACGGCAAGCGCCCGACGCCCTACCGAGTAAGCCAACTCGGGAGATGCTAGATACGGCGCGAACGCGGAGATGCTAGATACGGCGCGAACGCGCCTTATATCTTTCACACATTCTCTTTCGCGGCGCGCGGAGCGGGGCGGTGCCGCCGTCTGTGAGGCGTGAAAAGAAGTAATGCTTCACAATCGACACTTACTAACGCTTCCTCCGAGATTGCACGCGATATCGGAGGTAATGGTTAAAGCGTCTCGATACCAGAGAGGTAGACTGGCCGCGCTGGCGTCGCCGAGGCAGCCTTGAAGCAGTTACGTTCTTTGCCTTTGGCTTCGTGTTAGCGTGCGTCGGCTCATCGGAGTAGTGCAGCTTCCACGTGCACCAACGGGATTTCTCCGCGGCCGACTGCTTCAATTGCGAGAGCACCGACTAACAAAACTGCTACAATATGCGTTGCAGAAAGGACGCGATTTCGACGGGCGAATGTCGTGCCTTGGTGGAGCGAGAGCAGCGCCTGCGAGACAGAGGCCAGAGGGACGCACGCGTTTGCGGCTCAGGCTACGAATCTCTACCTCCCTTGTTGTTGAAGCGCAGTGTGTGTTATGTATGCATGAGCAAGGCGTCGGTTACCCATTACTAGAAAGCGCGCACCGTGCGTTTCTCTCCTTAATTGACAACGCTTTGAAGAAGTGCATACCGGATACCAAAGTTGATTATGAGCTTGTTGATATCACCCTTACGCGGGATTCACGATTCGCTGTGTCCAAATATATGTTCATCCCGTCAGCTACCACAACGGTTTAATCATGATCATGGGCGTTAGTAGTCGCGATAGAGACATGCTGTCAACATGGGTGCATCCACGTCAAACGGTGCTATAGCTGCCAAACACGAATAGACATTGTACAAGCTCTCATATATCACTACACAATAAGCACTACTTCTGTGGAGACACGTTTCACTTTCGTGTTATACCGATTCCTATGACGGAGGGATCAGCCATGTTTTTTCTTTTTTCCCTTTCCCTCAGCATAGGATAGCTAACCGGGCTCTGCCATGCTTAGCCTCCCTGCCTTCTTCCTCACTGCTTCCTTCCGATATTATCTAACTTTGTATGTTTGTGTGCAACAAAAGCAGGCCCCTCGATCAATTTCACTTTTCCTTCTATAGGGTATAGCCGCACCGAAAGCTTCCAATACTTGGCCTTCAAAAAGGTCGCGGTTCAAAGCGGCTAACAGCGCAGTGTCAACATCCTCGTCAGCTATTTTTACCTGCGTCTACACGGCCGCCTGTGTTTAAAAAAAACGCGCCTTCGGGGCTCACGAAACCGCATCGCAGAGAAAGTATGTAGTAGGTGCACAATGCACGCTGCATCAGCGCACACAACCCGTCGCGAAAGATGAGGTCGGAGCTGGCGGCGCGCGCGCGCGGGGCGGCCCCTTTCATCTCCTCGTGAAAGGATGAGCGTATAAGCCGATCACGACGAGATTTCCCGAAAAAGAGGCGAGAAAAAAAAAGAAGAAAACACACAGCGGTTGAGCGGAAGCCAGCGCACCTGGCGTCGAACAAGCGCTTGGGCAACGAGCGCAAGTCAAGCAGTCAGTCGCATCGGGCAGCCAGTGAACAAACCACCGCCACCCACCATTATTCTCTGATTAATTTATTCGCACATCCGTTTGGGACAATTTGCACGCGTCTATAGCTGTCAATGACAACGCGTCGCTAGCGGGTCTCTTCTTTCGCGGAACAATTCAGGGAACCTATAGAGTGCGGCGTTTTTTAGACGAGCGCGCCAGCACCTGTGATCCAATTAAGAGGCCCGCGCCCGCCGAAGGCTATATGGGCTTCCCACTGACGCGTCCCGGAAACTCGGCACGGTAAAAGGGATAAGAGAAAACGAAGGTGAAAGTCCAATTCGCTTGCGCGAAGGATGAAAGAGAATGCATATAGGCACGAAGGCGGGGACGCGGCGCGCACCGCTCCGACCGATAAGCGACAGGTTACCGGTGAGTGAATAGGTTTGCATAAAAAGCGGAGAAAACTATCAGCGCGCGTTTTACACTCCGCCTCGTTTCAATCAGCGAAGAAAATAGAGCGAGCTTTAACCCGTCGAATGAGGGAAGCAGAAAACGCAATTTGCCGAAAGGCGAACGCGCTTCGATCGTCAACCACAGCTCGCGGCTCGGGGATTTGTTGTGAACTTCATTTGGTTCTAAAACGCCTGCGCACAGTGTGTATGTTTCCGAAAAAACGACCTGACAATAAAAACATTCATGAGCACTTGCCCTGTCCGGAAAATGGGGGCAAGCAAAGTTTTGCGTCTGCGTGCCTGACGTACTACTTTTCCGTCCGTCCGTCCGTCCGTCTTTCTTTCTTTCTTTCTTTCTTTCTTTCTTTCTTTCTTTCTTTCTTTCTTTCTTTCTTTCTTTCTTTCTTTCTTTCTTTCTTTCTTTCTTTCTTTCTTTCCATTGCGTTCCGCAATGAAATCGAAACGGCTGACCGCAGACAAGCCCACGATCGGAAGAGCATCAGTTATTGGAAAACCGCGCATAGAAATACGTATGTGACCGGCGCACCTTGGAAGGCCGCATTTCTGTACGCGCCGGGATTTTCGCGTATACGACGCCGCCACTGAAATCTGTGAGTTATAAAACCTTCGATTAAAAATACTTACGCACAATAAATGCGCAGTTGTCAATACTTGGGATGGAAACCGTGATGCCCGGTCACCGAGTTCACAATTTCACAAAGCATTCGGAACGAATGCGTTAACAGCTGCATCCATGCCGTCAGTATGACGCCCGCTGCTTTTCCGTTGTGTCCATGGAGGAAAAAAACCCAGGAGGGAGCATCACGTGACATTTTTGAAGTCCAGCCAAAGCAAATGAAACAGGGGCATGCTGGGAAATGAGCACGCTCACGTGATAGGCAAGCGGTGAGAGGGGGCGAGCGGCGTCCGAGAAGGTTGGCTTGTGGACGCTAGACACGCGCGCTCGTCAATTATGTTTTTGTTCATGAGCCCCCCAAAAAAGGAAATTAAACAAGAGCATCATGGCAAATGAGCCTCGAACGTGAGGAGCAAGCGGCTTCAGAGGAGGTTGGCTTGTGAACGCAAGGCGTGCTCCCTCCTATTTTTTTTTTTTACAGCGAAAGCTGTTATGAGATCATTTCACCGGCCGTTTTTGGCGCCGTAGTTGTCGGCCGCCGCCGCCGCCGCCGGTGTCCGTAACCAGTATCGCTCGAAATAAGAAAAAAAAAACGAAATAAGAAAGAATTCCAGGCTGGAACGAGGTTCGAACCCGGGCCCTCTGCGTGGGAGCCCAGTATTCAACCTCTGAGCCATGCCGGTCTTTCTTTATTACCGGTTTCACAACACGGCACAGGAATAACAGCAGACAATACAACAATAGACACAATTGAAGCAATGTCAAAGCAGTGCACACCTATGATTAGTTACATTCCTAAAATTCCTTTAGGTAAGCCAGGGGCTCAACCTTGGAAAGCCAGTCAGGAACAAAGTCTTGTTGTTTGAGTACATCAACATATTGACATATGCTTTCGCGAAAAAGCACGCGTGCAGGTCTCCTGTCAGGGTCGCAGTGGAAACCGGCCATTCTAGCCCGCCATAGACAATCAAGGCCAAGAAGCATTATAAGATCGAAAGGCAGTCCATCCTCATTTTCTATTGGTAAAAATCTTATTCCAAGTGAATGCAAGGGAAGTTCTTTTTTGAGCGTTCTCTGTAAAACGTCCCAGAAATAAACCCCTTCCCAACAATGCAAAAATACATGATCTATTGTTTCTGGCTTTCTGCAGATAAAACAATCGGAACCCCATGGCATATAAACACCTCGATCTTCTAAAAAGGTCCGAACCGGCAGGGTGCCCGAATGTAACTTAAAGAAAAAGGTTTTTGCGCTTGGCTGAATTTGCATTTTCGTAACACGTTTGAGAACATCGTTACCCTTGCCCCTACTATTTATTACTCTATACATAGGTACTGGAAAAATCATGTCGCATATGTCTTTATGCAGTTTCTTTCGACCGACTGAAAACAGGTATTCACTGGAAAACCTAACTGACAAAAAACGGACACTGTCCACAATTTCCTTAAAGAAACCTCGCGTGACTCCGGGCATGCTTGCGGTGCTAACTACAAGGTTAGGCAACACACCACAAAGGCGCAACTGGCATACTGTTCTCAAGAAGGGGTCTCGAACATCCCGAAAGAAAATAAAGCGATTAACAAGTTGCCGCACAAATAGATGCGACAGGCTGAGTCCCCCCTCCTTTACTCTTCTGAACAGATTCGTCCTACTACATCTTTCCCAAGAGGAGCCCCATACAAACACAGCGAATATTCTATGAAGCTTTTGCACATTCCCTCGGTGCTTGAAACTGCTTCGCAAAAAGGTCCTATACAGGCTTCATGTCGGGAAGGAGCCACATTAGCATATGCAATATAGCGTGGTAGAAGAGTAAAATAAGCACCAAGCGTCGCACAACGCGAATTCTGTAACCAGGCGCCACACAATGCGAATTGCGCAACGAGTAGGTTGTTGAATGCTTCCAACCCATTACAAAGGGCTCTGCCATAATTCTTCGTCGTCATCAGGCACAGCATCAACAAAGTGCGCATAATGCCTTACATGCGTTTAGCAGGTACCACGGCTCTCCGTAGAATAACGAAAAATGGCACAGTGCCTGCTGCCCTATTTCTAAAAAATTACAATGATTTATAGCGTAGTGGGTTCCTCGCAAGTGCACTTGCATTGGTTGCCAAGGAAGCCCATAAGCGCATGATCCATTTCCTCGGGGTCTCAGTAAAATTACAATGATTTAGAGCGTAGTGGGTTCCTCGCAAGTGCACTTGTATTGGTTGCCAAGGAAGCCCATAAGCGCATGATCCATTTCCTCGGGGTCTCAGTGAAGTTCTACGCCTCCCCCCCCCCCCCCCCCACCCCGTCTCTCTCCTATGTCAACGTATGTTATACAGCATGACGGGAAAGGGAAATAGCGACCGGGCGTCACCCAATGCAAATTACATAACTGGCGGGCCGTTTAAAGCTTCCAACCCATTACAAAGGCTGAGCCATAATTCTTCACCGTCATCAGTCGTCGCGTCAATAAAGTGCACATAATGCCTTACAGACGTGTAGCTGGTGCCTCGTTTCTCCGTAGAATGACGAATAATGGCTCAGTAGGTGCTTCCCAACTTCACAAAAATTGTTATTTATGGCGTAGTGGGTAGCTTTCTAGTGTACTTGTATTGTAGGCCCAAGAGAACTTACAACGGGATCTAGAAACGCCGCTCTTCCAGCTTTCGCTGTGACTGTGCTGCGATTTCAGCGCAGGTCTGGCGTTTTTTTTTTCTTTCCTCCATGGTTGTGTCTCAGTTCATGCCAACTTTCACGGGAACGCCGAGGAAAATTTCAATGTGCACTTTGCCAGTGAAGCTTTGAAAAGGACGCTCAGAGATGCATGTCTAAATCCCGCTTTCAGCCGTACATTATTAAGGCGAGAGCCTTAGATGCCTCATCAAACGCCAATATTAACCGTCGGTGTCAACCCGACTGACGCAAAAAAAAAACATCAAATGATGACGTCAGAGATGGCCCGAATTTGTGGCGTCATCATGAAGTCGCTATGGCGTTACAAAACGTAAAGTCCCACGATGACGTCATAACATGACACAGTCGTTCGATCAAAGTTGGGTCAATCCCAGAGGCCCTGCAAAACCCTGTGAGGTGCAGAAAGTTTTCTTGGGGAACCATTGCAGTAGATTAAGAAGAAAAAAAATTACGGGACAGACTGCACTAAGTCGCGCAAAGCTTAGCACAGCGAAGCACGGACCCGTCGCCGCTCGTACTCCCCGTCGACTGACACGTCTAGCTTCGAGATGGGTGGCTTCCTCCTTGGGAGTACGCAGCCAGGCTATGTATGCACAATAGAGCGGAGGTTGCGCGCGATGTCTCCGTCGGTGGGCGCGGCTTAGCTACTGCGCATGCGCGGCTTGGCCAGGTGGTGCGGTATCTGGGCGCTAGAGAACGCGATGCTTGCTTCCTCTTTCTTTCTATCCCTTTTTTTCTGTCTACTTCTTTCCCTCTCTTTCCTTGACGTTCTCTCTGTCTCTCTTTTTTTGTCTTTCTGCATTTCTTCATCTCTGTTTCTCTCTCCATCTCTCTCTTTCTGCATTTCTTTCCTTCTATTTCTCTCATTATTTCTTTGCTACGCCTTACTCTCTCCTCTCCTCATTTCCTCCTCCTCATCATCACATCTATACTCCTCACGCTCACTTCCCTTTCCCACCTCCTTGCTACACTCTACTTACAAGGCTATGCTACGCTCTGCTAGCGTGCCTGGATAGAAGAGGGGTTAGGACGGTCGCCTTCGGATCGAGCGTACACGCGTTCGAATCCCGCGCAGTGAAGAAATTCTTCTCGGCAAGAATTTTTAAAGACGATAGCAGGCTAGTGAAAGAAACCCACGTGACCAGTATGGCAAATTGAGGCGCCATCCATTGACTGGGATCAGAGTTAAAATCTGCGTTCCGTCTCTTTCCTCCCAACACTCTTCAACCCCCTCTCTGGTGGGATCAACTCCCTTTCCTGCGGGAGGCGCGCTTTCCGCCGCCTTGCTGGCGCCGCCGACTTCGAAACCCGTTAGAAAGTTTCGTGTCTGGCGTTGGTGAGGCATGTGTTAGCCGTCGTCGCGCGTCCGTTTCATGGTGCTCGCTCGCTGTGTGCTTGTGCGACGCGATGTTTTACGACTCGCACTGTTCGTGCATAGTGCTTTGTTGCTCGAATACTTCCAGAAAAAGTCCCGGAATATATGTGCCGGCCCCCAAAAGAACGACAGGTGAGCGTGCCCTTTGAGTCGCGGTTTTCATTGTGTCAATTTGAATTCACGTCCATACCGAGTAGCTGTTCTCTGCAGTGGGGCTTCTGTTAATGTTTTCAAAAATGACTGATTTGAAAAGGGCACGATGCTGCGTTTAAATCGCTATACGAACAAGCAGCGGACATGAAGCCCATGCGACGTACCTATAATTACAGGTTTACAACTCTCACAGAACCGCGTGCTTGAGTGTGTGCTTTGCATTTGTCTCCGGTTAATTACTCGCCATCGCCTATAACCACGTTTGTGAGAACATTAGGTAAATGTATGAAACTTGTGCTGCTCTGAGAAGAACAAACGAGTTCACTTTTGCACGAGTCGACGGCGCTCTTTACCTGATTGGAACTTGCCCTTTTCTTCAGGGTGTATTTCGGAACGCAACACAGCTGATCGGTGCGCCCAGAGAAAAGCTGAAGAATTGCAGAATCGGCGCACTTCAAGAAGAGATGCCATGAATCATCCGATATCAGCCGTTCATTTTCTCCGCGTTTATCATCACTTGTTATATGAAAATCAACGTTTTTGGAATTTGTAGTCAATAAATTGCGGTCAATATTAGTTGTGTTATATGTGGAGTTCATTTTGACATCTTTAAAGTGATCTTTACATTATTATTCTATTTTTAGGTATTTCAACTGCTTTCATTGTTTTTGCATTCCAGGAATGGTCAATTTTGTTAGCTATGATAATTTTGTGCAATATCGTGCGCATATATCAGAAGCTGTTATGCACTTTTGTCAGTATAAAAATTGTGTTTTTGAATATGTGCCCTAGTGTTATGTTCTGTTTTTTATTCCACTGTTCTTTAAGTTCTTAACTTTGCCGAGAACTTTCGTGTTGTTTAGTGATCATTAACACGTGTATCTTAATCTCCTGTTGATAACTTCTGTTAATCTCCTGAGCCTGTATCGCACCACATTTGATGAAAATGTTGATTATCGGAAACGAGACCAAAAATATTTTGTGTTGTGAGTGCAATTTATTCTTTTGCGTTCTGGCACATGCTGCACGACTGCAGTGTTTGCAGAATGCCTGACTACAAATTGCGCACATTCAAACGCACAACGAATGCGCGGCGCAGTACGCGCAGCGGATGCAAAAAAAAAAAAAGAAAGCGCGCAGCGCGCTGCACGGCGCAGCACGCGGACGAGGGAGCATAAAAGAAAGGGAGAGGGAGCCTGCGCACGCAGACAAAACAAAAAGGAAACAAAACCCGGCGCGCGCGAAGGAGCTAGGAGAGGAGGCGCAGCTGGTGTTTGTGTTGCCATGATGACGCATACCGTGTGCGCCGCCATTGCGCCGTTCGAGTCTGAATCCCAGTCGCTAGGATATTAACTGAAGGGACGTTGGCGCTGCCAGCGCTGACGTCATGAATTAAGGCGTCCTATGGGAGGTATACGGAGTAACCTCCCCCTGACGATAGTCTTTCTTGGGGAACTTCAACACAGAAATTTTGGTCTGTCTGTCTTTCTGTTTGTCTGTCTGTCACCCGATTCGATCACCCGGCCAAAGTTTAACCACTCTATGAACGCCCAGCCAACTTGAACTGGTACGCGTCCGTTCATACTTGTGAGTATTGTCGATCAAAAAGCAAATATTACGCATATCTGAGGCGCAACATCAATACGTATGTATTAGGTGGTGTGTTCCTTTGCTAGAAAATACATAGATAAGGAATTCTAAAGACGCTAATGTTTCTTAGGCTGCGCTCAAAATGCGACGCTATGAGCCAGATGCGGCGATTCAACATATAGAGGAGGAGGACTCGTGTAGTACGGCTGGCACAAGACTATCGTCTTTCGACGACATTTGCAGCGAAGCGCGCCGGTACGCGGCCAATTTTTTCCTTTATCTTTCTTTATATCTTTCTTTCCATCTCTCTGTTTGTTTCTCTCTTTCTTTCTTTTTAAATGTGAAGCATTTCTTAGCGAACTTTGCGACTTTGAGCGTATCTATCTATCTATCTATCTATCTATCTATCTATCTATCTATCTATCTATCTATCTATCTATCTATCTATCTATCTATCTATCTCTGTCTGTCTGTCTGTCTGTCTGTCTGTCTATCTCTGTCTGTCTGTCTGTCTGTCTGTCTGTCTGTCTGTCTGTCTGTCTGTGTACGACTCTGTGCTCTCCTGGCCATTTAGTTAAAGGGATGTATGCCAAAAGTGATACGGCGTAACATCACTGCATGACGAACATAAATGACAGGTCATAACATGAAAATAATGATATGCATGTCATGAACGGCAGGATACACATGCCATGGCTTGGTGCTCTTGCGGCCGTTTCGTAAAGTTGATATATACCAAAATTGGTATATATCAATGGCGTGATATATGTACATGACATGAATGTCATGTACAGCATGACTTACATGCCACGTTCACGGTGCGCTCGCAGCCGTTTCGCTAGCTTGATATACACCAAAATTGGTATTGCATGGCGTGACTGTATGATGATCATAAATGACAGATGGTAACATGGAAATCATGTACGTATGTCATGTATGGCACGAATAACATGTCCTGCTGATGGTGTGCTCGCGGCCGGTTCGCTGGCTCGATATACACCAAAATTGCTGTTGCGCGACGTGACTGTGTGACAAACATAAATGGCAGGTCATAATATGCAAATCATGAAATGCAAGTCATGTACAGCATGACTTACACGACACTGTCTTGGTGCCCTTTCGGCCATTTCGTTAACAGTATATACATCAATATTAGTATGGCATGACAAGTGCGTGACAAACGTAAATGACAGGTCATGCACTGTATATGCCAGAGTATACGTTTCATTAGCATAGTATAAACCAGATAGTACATGCATGCATGCATGACAAACATGCGATATGTAGTGAACTAGATGTAATATGAATGACTTCATCTGTCTCAAAGAAAACAAGGCGACGTATGCAGTTCTTTGCTGGCTGCTTCGCGTTACATCGATTCCACAGTGCGTGGGATCTGCCTGATTTTTTGTTTCTTTTTTTTTCTCTCTCTCTATGTACTCGTTCTCAGGTAGCCGCAGTGTGGCTAATACCCGTTAGGATGATGACAGTTTTCTGCGATCGACTCACAAGGAACGATTTGCTAAAGAACTTCGCTGTTAAAAGGAGAGCAAGATGGCTTGCGCTTTCGAGTCTTTTCAGACGAATGCACAATGGACAGCGTCAGTTTCGTTTTACTCTCACTAACCACGGATGTTAATCTGCAATCGCTAGGAACGCTTTACGTGGTACAAACACGACACGTTTGTTAGCGTAGTTGTCATTATGCCCTCCTGGGAATGCTAACGCCGACACGATATATGCGGCAGTAGTGACGTAATGGAACTCGCCGCGAAAGTAATGTAGACGACATAGAGTTTTATACAACAACCTAGAGAGGAAACTGGCGCTGCGATCGTTCAAACATCATGGGAATGAAGGGAAACACAGTCTTCGGATTGGATTTCGTTAGCTAGCGAACCGTCTACGGATCTTTTTCTACGGTTTCAGTTTCGTTCTTTGCGAGGCGTGGGCAGTGGTGTGCGTTGCGAAGCACTCAAGCAGTGCCTTTGTTGTTCTAAGAGGCTGAAGACCGCTAGGTTTCTTGGTTTGCTGCCACGTTGCAGCTTTACAGGTTGTATTTGACAGTTTTAGCAAAGCGTCGTGCACTAACCGCTGCGTATAGATGTAGCGTCCCATGCCAGTGTAGGAAACTGCATAGAGTTCACGTTTGTCTGATAAGAGCGCCTTGCCAAAACTCTTCCAATCGCTGCAAAACGACGGCGAAGCTAAGTAGACGCACCGTCACGCTCCTCTGACTTGACTTCACAACAAAACGAGAGATCCATTGGAGGCAGACCACTTGGACAGACGCACCTGGCATCGCAGCAGACGACACGTTAAGTGTTTCTCACTCAATACAGTACTGTTATTTCCATAAATAGATAATGCATACTTTCGAGGGATAAACAAGCGCGTTTGTTTTAAGTGTTGTAAAGAAAGTGATTCAATATATTGTGATGTCAAATCTGGAACACAATTGCAGAGCAATGCATACCATGGTGGTCGAATTTGTCCAGGTTTCAGTTCTATCTCACGGTCACGCAAACTTTTTGCAATAAGTTTTACATACACAACAATGAAGCAAGTTTTAATCGAAAATAACTTCATATCGCTTTGTTTTACACTGGGCAAACAAGCGTCGCGAATCTCAAGAACCTAATCCATTGGAAGCAAATCCGAAGCCTGTACTTCCCATCATTCCCATGGTGGTTGAAGCGCCGCTCAAGGAGCACGCGTAGACACTAGCGCCAGATCCCCCTCTAGGTATTATTGTAAGAAACTCTATGGTAGACGACTTTTGACGTCATAAGAAATAAAATGCGCCGAAGTCCATCAAACATCCTGCCCTGCTGGCAAAGTTCTTTTTCTGGCGGTAGCGGTATGCTCTTTACATCGAAGCCCTCACCGGTAGTCATCACTTTATCGAATGAATCGTTTAGCCAGATAATCAAGCGCTGCCTTTCTGGCACCACATCTCCCAAGTCACTCACTTCGAGAGTGCCACGACGGCCTTCTTTTGACACGGGCGCACTACCATTCCTCGAGAGAGCGACCGGCGATGCCTTGTGACGCATTTAACCTATGGAGAGCAGCACTCTCGTATACAATATCGTGTATGACAAATATCCTACATCAAATACATTTCCATATGTGTCAGTGAAGGATAACGTCGATGGTTATACGTAGCGGGAGCTCAGTCACTAAACGCACTCTTCAAAGCCATACCTGCCCCAATCAATTTCTCGCCTGTATAAAGCATGACCCGCACGTTGCAACGGACGCCCATGAAGAAGGCAAAGCTATAAGCAGTTTGCACGCGCACGTCAATGGAGAACACACACACACACACACACACACACACACACACACACACACACACACACACACACACACACACACACACACACACACACACACACACACACACACACACACGAACATATCTACGATATAGTTGGAGGCACGACGGTTGTAGGCTGAGCGCACGCCCCCGGGGACATAAGGCGTGCCCTTCATTCGGTGTTTTCAATATATGGAGTCGGACTAGGCGCGTGGTTGTGTATGTATATATACAGTACGGTACGGAGAACTTTATTTAAAGATTCGGAGAAGTGCCACCCCTTAGGGTGACACCGCGGGCCGCTCCCACAGCTAGACCTAGCCTAACCGACGCATCGCAGGCTCTCTGGACAGCCCAAAGTTGATGCTGATATTCCGAGCTCTTGACGACCGAGCTCCATTTCTGCTCTGTGAGGTCCTTATCCCCAGGTAACGAGGGGCACCGCCAAAGCATGTGCTCTAAATCGCACGTTCCCCCGCAGCCAGGGCATTGCGAGCTGTAGTCACTTGGGAATAGACAGTGCATGAAAGCGAGATTCGGATAAGAATTAGTTTGTAGCATCCTAAGGGTCATCGCCTGCGGTCTCGTGAGCTTTTAAAGGACCCCTGACAGCAAAATTTTTGTTGGTGACTTTTTTACTGTAATTTGTAGCTTTGGGTCTGGTAATCCCTAAGTTAAATCGTAAATGCTCTAGCGTATCGTATAACTAATTCTAGCGTAGTTAATTGTGACCATTTTAGCGTCACTTCAAAACGGCCGCCTAAAAACCACGAGAAACTAGCGACCCATGCGGGGAGCGTCAAAGACCACGTGCACTCAAGCTGTGGTGACGTAGAAAGCGCGGTTTTCAAATCGGGGCCCCGCGCGCGGTAGAGATTGAAAGTATGTGGGTGCCTCGGTATGGGTTAAACCTGTTAAGCGCGTGACCCCTCACGAAAACTACCTCGAGAGCAGCCCGACAACAAAGCGAGAGGGGTGCGGAACAATAGGCCTCGCCGGGTGCCAGTCGTCGTATTGTGCATGTGCGCCCCGCAAACGCACGCCGCACGCTTCGACACAGCAAAGAGAGTGAAAGCATGGCTGGCAGTCGGCTCCAAACACACTCAGAGATCGTCGACGTCATTGTTACTAGCGTATCGTCACCCAGGGTGATTTTTGTGCAATGTATCACACCGAACACGTAGCACTAGTGTCGATGTTGCAGGGCAGCCGATTTTTTGTTTTTTCTCCTGCGCTGTTTGACATCGAATTAAAATAACTTCCACGCGACGGATGCCGTTCAAATTTGGCCAAGAAGGCCTATGCATACCAAGCGATCGAATGATGGGCACATCTCGATCTTGAAATTTGATGTCAGTGCTCCTTTAACACGAAAGTGTTTTATGCCGGGGTCCACCAAGCACATCCGTCACGGATATGACGTTGATAACATGGACGCCAGCAGGTGAGAAAGAAAAAAACGAAGAAAAAGGTCCCCCCACTGGGAATCGAACCCACGACGTAGCGGCCGCGACGGCAAGCGCCCGACGCCCTACCGTCTAAGCTAATTCGACAGATGCGGGAAACGGCTCGACCACGCCTTATATCTTTCACACATTCTCTCTTTCGCACGTTGCTCTCTGTTGGCGGTGTAGGTAGGCGGAACGGAGCGGGTCGGAGCGGGGCGGTGCCGCCGTCTATGAGAGGTGAAAAGAAGTAATGCTTCACGATCGGCACTTACTAGCGCTTACTCCGAGATTGCGCGTGATATCGGAGGTCATGGTTAAAGCATCTCGATACCAGCGAGGTACACTGGCCGCGCTGGCGTCACCGAGGCACCCTTGACGCAGTTGCATCGTTACGTTCTTTGCTTTTCGCTTCGTGTTAGCGGGCATCGGCTCATCGGAGTAGTGCAACTTCCACATGCAGTAACGGGATTTCTCCGCCGCCGACTGCTTCGATTGCGAGAGCACCGACTAACAAAACTGCTGCAATACGCGTTGCAGAAAGGACGCGATTTCGACGGGCGAATCTCGTGCCTTGGTGGAGCGAGACCAGCGCCTGCGAGACAGAGGCCAGCGGGACGCACGCGTTTGCGGCTCAGGTTACGAACTTCTACCTCCCGTGTTGCTGAAGAGCAGTGTGTCGTAGTGTATACATGAGCGCGGGCGTCGGTCACCCATTGCTAGAAAGCGCACACTGTGTCGTTTCTCTCCTTCATTGACGACGCTTTGAAGAACTGCATACCGGGTATAAGTGTTGATTATGAGCTTGTTGATATCATCCTTACGCGGGATTCACGATTCGCTGTGTCCAAATATATGTTCACAACGTCAGCTACCACAACGGTTTAATCATGATCATGGGCGTTAGTCGTCGCGATAGAGACGTGCCGACAACATAGGTGCATCCACGTCAAACGGTGGTGTAGCTGCCAAACACGAATATACGTTGTACGAGCTCTCATATATCACTACACAACAAGCACTACTTCTGTGTAGACAAGTTTCACTTTCGTGTTATACCGATTCCTATGACGGAGGGATCAGCCATGTTTTTTTGTGTGGTGGGGGAAATACTCTTCTTTCCAGATAAAAATGCTTGGTGAATTCATTAGATGTGAATAAAGTGTCTCGGAACTCTTGAACCCTGCTCTGTGACAAGCCTTCTCCTCCCGCGCGGAGAGTTAGTACGCGCGCTTGGGAGTGGGCGATGTCGTTGAGGTTGGTGAGCGAGTCCAAAGTTTGACCTAGGTGTGCCGGGAACCAAATGATTGTGTGCATAGTTATGGTCCTGTTCTTAAGAACGTCATGTGCCTCTTTCGCTATGGAGCCCGAGGCAAACGCCCTGACTGCCGATCTACAATCCGAGTAAATTTGCGTCCTCTTGTCATCCAAGAGTGCCAAAGCAATAGCAACCTGCTCCGCTTTAGAAGAGGTGGTCTCAGTCAGGGAGGCCGACGAGATGATTTCACCTGTATTATCTATTGCGACTACGGCATAGTGAGGTGAGCGACCATACTGTGCCGCATTTACGAAGCAGACCGATTGAGGATCATCCTTGATCTTCTTCAGGATCGCAATCGCTCTTGCTCTACGCCTTCCCTCATTGTGCTGCGGATGCATATTGCGAGGGATCGGTGCGACAAGAATATTTTCTCTTTGCTCCTTGGTGATTGGATGGCTTCTCTCCTATGCCAACACTGGATTGAGGCCCAGAATGGCTAAGATTCTTCTCCCTGCCAAAGAGCTGAATAGTCGAGCAAGCTGGGCTGATTCTTGTGCTTCGATGATTTCATCCAGCCAAATCGACAGAGGCGTTCTGTGCTAGCCGTCATCGGAATGCCTAGCACCCTTTTTAATGCTTTTCCGAATGAAGGTGTTAAGCTTCTTTTTCTCGAAGTTGTGCCAGGTGTGCATAGCCGCTACGTAGATGATGTGGCTCATGAGGAAGGCATGGAAAATCCGGAGTAAATTGTCTTCTTTCAGGCCTCCTCTTCTATTAGATACCCTAGTAATGAGTCTGATGACCATTTCCGTTTTCTTGGTAATCCTATCTAGCGTAAGCCTATTAGATCCATTGGATTCGATAACCATGCCCAACATGCATATGGACTCGACTCTAGGAATGAGGTTTCCATCACGTGTGGTTAGCCTGATATCGACACCTGCGAGTGGCTTCCATCCCCTGGGCTTGGGACCTCGTCTGATTGGTCTATAAAGGAGTAACTCGGACTTACTGGGGGAACATTTTAGTCCCGCGTTTTCCAGGTATGACTCAACCTCATTGACTACCGATTGGAGACTCGCCTCAACATCTCCTTCACATCCCTTGGTGCACCATATAGTTACGTCATCTGCATAGATTGTGTGACTAACACCGTCTATATCAAAGAGCCTTTCCGAGAGACCTCTCATTGCTATGTTAAATAATAGCGGTGAAACGACCGCTCCCTGCGGTGAGCCTCTAGGGCCAAGCTCGAAAGCCTCTGTTGTTAGGTCTCCGATTTTAAGTTGTGCTTTCCGCCCCTTGAGAAAGGAGCTTACGTAACCGTGAAAGGCTGCGCCCAAATTGAGATCCGATATGGCATTCAGAATATATGCGTGAAACACGTTGTCAAAAGCTTTTGCCAAATCTAAACCCAGAATAGCCCGGACGTCTCTGGTTGGATGGTCGATTATTTGACACTTGATGAGCTTCATCGCATCCTGCGTCGACAAAGCCGGACGGAAGCCAACCATGTTGTATGGAAATAAATTGCTCTTCTCTACATGGTCCGAAATGCGTTTGTGAATGACGTGCTCTGCAACCTTCCCCACGCATGACGTGAGGGAGATGGGTCGAAGGTTTGCGAGTCTTGGGGTTTTCCCGGCTTCGGAATGAGTACTACCGATGCGGACTTCCAGGTATCTGGAACCAAACCCTCCTTCCTGGCCCAATTTATATCTTCAATGAGATACTCGATGGAGTCGTCATCCAGGTTCCTGAGAGCCCTGTTGGAAATTCCACCCGGACCAGAGGCAGACCTACCATTTAGGCTATGTAATACTGCCCTGACTTCGCTGGTGCTGAGTGGTCCGTCAAGTGTTGGATTCGGCTCGCCCTTGTACGTAGGATAGTCCGTCGGACGTACGCTACCAACCAGAAGATATCTGTTTGCCAACTCATCCGCAATGACGCCCATGGGTTCTGACCGCTTCGCTTCATGAAGGACCTTTTCTATCGCATGCCTCTGATTAGACTTGGAATTCGTGTCGTCTAGAAGGTGTTTGAGCAAGTTCCATTTTCCTCCGACTCTCATCTGACCATCCACAGAGTTATAGAGTTCATCCCATTGCTTCTTAGCTAGTATCTGACAATGCTCTTCAACGGTCCTGTTCAGTTCTGCAAGCTTCGGATTGAGCCTCTGCCCTTTCCATCGGTCAAGGAGTGACTTTTTAGCCTCCAGAAGATGCGCCAAAAGGCTGTCCATCGTGTCGACTTCGAGGTCGGTCTGGATTGACTTCGTGGCCGCCTTGACGTCCTCTTTTAATTGTTCAGACCATCGTTCCAAATCAGGAGGTGAGCGTTGGGACTGCCCACGCTTTTCTCGGAGTGTTCGAAACAGGTCCCAGTCTGTGACGGTAAAGCTTCCTAATCTTTCCGTCTCCACAAACATGCTAGTGGCTAAGATATGGTGATCGCTGCCAAGATCTGTCAATAAGTTTGACCAGGTCATCGAATCGACATTTTTGACAAATGTAAGATCCGGCACAGAGTCTCTAGAGCACGAATTGCCCATTCTAGTTGGGAAAGCCGGGTCAGTGATTAAAGTGAGATTATTGTTGGCTGCACTTTGCCATGGGTCAATGCCTTTGTGGGTATTCTGGGGATATCCCCACGCCCGATGCGGCGCATTGAAGTCCCCAGCTATGATTAGAGGGGAATTCTTTGCTTTACTAGCCGCTCTGGCAATGATCGCTGCGAATCTCTGCCTGAGATCCGAAGGCGTACTATAGATATTGAGTACGAAAATGCTGTCTTTGTTTAGATTACCGGGTATAATCTCTATTAGGGAGTACTCTACTCTCCTTACGGGATCGTTAATGCTGTGAGAGATGAAAGTGCTTCAGTTGGTTACAAGGGTGTTGATGCCCCTTGTCTCTTTATCGTGAATCGTGTAGGCCTTGTAGCCAGGCAGTGAGACCAAGTCTGTGAGCGTTTCTTGTAGAAGAATGACGTGCGGTCTTTCCTGATGCCAGCGGGTGAACTGCTGAAAAACATTCCTCTTGCGCTGGAATCCCCTACAGTTCCACTGCCAAATTCTAATCGGCTTGTGGTTTGCTGCCATGATTATGATTGAAGGCTAGCTGGTCGTAGAAGATGCCGCGAGATGCAGCCGCTGTCTTGTCGGCCGAGGCGGAACTAGTATTTTTTCCTTTAGTAGGATCTGGGGTTTGACTCATAGAGAATACATGCTTCTCAAGCTCGTCATGTCGGAGACTGAGTGAACTGAAATCTTCCACGAGGCCATCAAGCGTAGCCTTAATTGCTCCAATCGTGATGCTGAGTGACTCAATGGCGTCTTTGATTTCCGATTTGGCCTTCATAGCGGAGCTGCTACACGCTGAATCTACAATGGCTCGCTTTTTGGCTGGGCGTTCGCTAGATGCTTCCTCAACTGGGACTTCCATGGTTGCCTCATCATCTACGTACTGAAGGGGCGCGGGAGGTTGTACCGGATTATGTTTTGTCGCGTTCCTAAGTTCAGCGATCTCGGCTCTGAGTTGCTGCATCTCTCTTTTCAGCTGTGCATTTTCTTTCTCGAACTGCGCCACTCTAGCATTGCTGTGCTCTGGCGGTGTGCCCCCCGTTACCTTTTTGGTTTGTCCCTTGACTCGATCGGCCCAAGCGGGACCAGTGCCTTGCGCTGCCGGTTCCTGGATGCTGACGTTGAGCTTGCGGGACCGAGAACTGGAATGGCCGATGGACCTGGATCTGCTCCTGGATCGCGATCGTCCATTCGAGCAAGAGCGTAGTTTGTAGCCCTTCCGGCCCCGGGAGACGGATCGCCCCTTGTCCTTAGAGGAAGCACTGTCCGGGCTCGGGCTGTTATCTTCCGCCAGCACCCGGTAGCGGTTCCCTCTGGTCTCCGAACTTCGGGACCTCCTGCTGGTGGTCGACTTAGGTGGGAGAGGTTCTGTTCTCGTGGAGTCGTGGGATTCTTGGGATTTCTGGTAGCGCCGAGCTTTTGTTCTTTGCCGTACGACGTATGGAACTTGAAATCTTCGCTTGCAATCCTTGCCCGCGGTGAGGTGATTACCCGCGCAAAGCGCACATTTCGGGGAGAAGTTGTGCTGATCGTCCATGTTGGTGGTACCACAACCTCGGCATATCCCGTCCTCCGGAGATGGGCAAACATCGGTTCGGTGGCCCAATCTGCCGCATGCATAGCCAGCGCCTCCTCTATTTTTCTGTGCCTGGGCGAAGGAGCGGAGCGCAATGGGAACCGACCGTCGGCGTTAGTGCGGCTTTTAGCCGCCGGGCGCCGCCACCGTAGTAGACTAGCCGTCGCGTCGTCGCTCGCGGAAATGAATGCCGTGGCCGCATTCGAAGCAGCTATATGGCTCAGTTTTCGGCTGTATTCGCGTTGTTTAAAGTATAGTGAAAACTTGTAAACTGGAATCATGAAGCACTTGTTCTGGGCAACCAGCCCATTTCGAAGGCATGTGTCTTTCGCGGCTATTTGATCGAGACGTTCGCGCGTCGTCTGCTAACCCGATTCCAGAGAGCGCATGCCAGTGATGCGCGGAAAATTGTTTTGTCACCGTTACGTTCGCTTGACTGAGAGTTGGTTATTGACTGTGTGAAAGTCGATTTTCAAAAGCATTTGCCGAGAGCTGATACTGAAAGCTTGGGCGCTTATAGTTCCCCGATGCGTGCTACCGTCTACTGGTGTAGCACACTATACGCAAGCCATGAGTTCATGCTCTAAATAGCATGAAATGTCACTAAGCTGCTTCCAGTGACAATGTACATAATGATTGTCGGTTGTTTCGCCGGTAGCGCATGTAGTGTCCATGGGCTCCGATTCTTCAGCTTCGGGACCTAATGTCAGCGCTGCATGCACACGGCGGCGATCGCGAGGCAGCGTTGCTACTGGTACTACATGCATTCATTGACTGTTCGGACGCAACACGGTCACGTTTAGGGATACTTACAATGCTTGGTTCAGTTGTTACCTTGGGCTGTAAACGGGAAGGGTAGTCTGTAATGAGTGACGCTACTGCATCCTTCCTAAGCCGCCGCTTCTTATATTCTATGAAATCTTCGCGTCGTAAACGACGGCTGCATATTCTAGTGTAATTTGAAGATGTATTAGGAGACCCATTATCCCGCCTAATTACTGCAAGCCACCTCTACCGAACACCAGCGGCAGCTGGAATTTCATGGAACGACAGCCGAACAGTGTATTAAGGCGAAAGCCTTAGATGCCTCATCAAACGCGAAAATTGACCGTCGGCGGCGTAAGCACGAGTGATGCAAAAAATAATTACGTGATGACGTCATCATATGACGTCACAGATCATAAAATTTTCTGACATCGTCGTGACGTCACATAACGTGACGTCGTCATATTACACCTTCGCTTGGTCAAAATAGGCCGATCACAGAGGCAGTGCATGCCTCCGCTGATGTGCAGAAAGCTTGCACTGCGGCCGATCCTTGAGGCTGTAAGAAAACCACGTTAGGCGCAGAAATATCTCGGAGGGAGGCAGGGAATATTCAATACATTGACTAGAACAAAAAGAAGAAGATGGCTTTCGCCTTTCAGTCGTCTTAGATGAGTGCATAAGGAACCCTGTGAGATTTTTTTTTGTCTTTATCAATAAAGGGAAATAAAAAAAAGACAATCGTGACTTCTTTCGGTTCCATTTGCAGAGTGGTACACAACAGTATGACATACTAAGGCATTGGTGCGGTTGCAATAGCCTGAAATAGAAAATAAAACGCGAATACTATCAAACTCGAGTGCAAGTATCGAACCGGCAGCACGGCCTGACAGTCTGCCTGCGGAATAATTTCAGCGGGGATGGAAAGACACGCGAACATGCGGCATCTGCATTCTTTGCTGTTTCGCATCTATTTTCAAGTGGTTATAGCCTCGATGACGGATGAGAACACGACTTCATCCATGACACAATAAAAGATCATCTAGCATCTTTTTATTGCCACCACGGTTAGAGCGTGATGAAAACAGCGCGCCGCTATGTTCGCGTTTCTTTCCATCCCCCTGTACCTCTGAAAGCCTGCAAGAAGCACAAATGCAATTAAACTCGGATGCAAACACGAATTTGTGAGCTCCGTGATACGCGCGGCCGTTCAGCGCCAGCTTCTCGTGGATGGATGGATGGATGCTATGAGCGTCCCCTTTATAACGGGGCGGTGACATGTCTGCCATCAGGCTCGAAGGATAAAAAAGAAAAAAAGAAAAAAAAACTTCCTTGTTTCATGTTGTCCTAATGCCTTATCTACATTGATTAAATCTATGTTATTATAACAAAAAATATAAATTCACAGTCCATCTCTCTGCCTCTTAAGGCAGAATAACCTTTTTTCCCCCAATTATTTATTTTTGTACTTTATCTCTACTTTTCTGCCACCAATACTCTAACCGTCTCTTACTTATTTCTATCGCGGGCGTGTTCAGCTTTCCATTGTTGTCCCTAAAACCCAAGGCTTCATGTAGACTCGTGCCCACACGTATACCTGGGTGAATATCGCCACATTCAATCAGTACATGTTCCATCGTTTCCTTAGTTCCCCCGCAGCATGTACATTGTTCTTCTTCGTTACTGAATCTCGCTTTATAACTACGCGTTCTCAGGCAGCCCGACCTTGCTTCAAACAGTAAAGCGCTTCCCCTTGAATTATCATAAAACCTTTCCCTCCTTATTTCGTTTTTTCCTTTTCGGTAGTTACTCAGAGCCGGCTTCTTTTCCATCGCTGTCATCCAATAAGTCTTCTCCGCCTCTCTGACCTTCCGCTTAATGCTCCTTGTTGTCATATCGCCCGCACTGCCAGCCGTATATTTACTGGTGAGCCTCCTAGTTCTTTTTCTCCACTGCGTGTCAACGCTTTTTCTATACAAATACCTGAAAACCTTCTCTGCCCATCTACTCTTCTTCATTTTCCTCAGCCTCTCTTCGAATCTCATTTTGCTCTGCGCTTCCCTCACTTCAAAGCCTGTCCATCCCATATCACCCTTCACCGCCTCATTTGTCGTCTTCCCGTGAGCGCCCAAGGCGAGGCGGCCCACCGTCCTTTGATTTACATCCAATCCTGATTGCACCTCTGACTTCATGCACACCACTGAGTTCCCAAATATAAGCCCCGGAACCATCACACCCTTCCACAGCCCTCGAAGCACCTCGTACCTATTGTATCCCCATAAAGCTCTGTGCTTCATAATTGCAGCATTCCTCTTTCCCTTTGCTACCGATGCTTTCTCTTGTACCTCCATATATCTATCACCCTCATTTACCCATACTCCGAGGTACTTGTACTCGCTTACCCTCGGTATTTTTTTTTGGCCTTGTATTAAGACCGTATGGTCTCCGTGATCATTGAATATCATCAATCCACATTTTGTTGCACTAAATCCTAGTCCTAGAGCCTCACACTCCCTTCCGCATATATCTGCCAGTCGCTGTATATCATCTTGACTGTCCGCAAATAAGACAATATCATCAGCATAAAATAGACCTGGAAGCTTCTGCTCAACCCTCGCTCCGACCTGTTTGTGTGACAAATTAAATCCAATGTTGCTACCTTCTAGCGCTTTTTCCATCCTCGCCATGTACAGCATGAATAACAGCGGGGACAAAGGGCATCCCTGTCTCAGCCCCTTGCTAATTTCAACGCTGTCCTTGCTACTTATTCCTTCCCATTCTATACAAACTGTATTTTCTCGGTATATTTCTCTCAAAAGCTGTACACAGTCGTCACCTATGCCCACTTCCTTCAATATATCCCACAAAATTTCCTGATTAGTCTACTTGCACAGCGCCACCACGCGGCAGCGGCGAGCGGACGCGGAGCGCGCGCTCGACGGCCCGAGGAGAGCGTTCGCCCAGGCACAGAAAAATAGAGGAGGCACTGGCATAGCAAATGTCAGTCTGCCTCCGGTATAGCCAGCACTTCACTAGGCTGTGGGGAAGCTAAGGAAACGACGGAGCATGTTTTAATTGAATGTCGAGATATCTACCCGGGTGTATGTTTGGGCACGAGCCTAAATGAAACGTGAGGTATTTGGGGCAACACTGAAAAGGTAAAGAGGTCAACGATTAAAATAAGGAAGACACGGTTGGAGGATTGGTGGCAGAAAAGTAGAGATAAATGACAAAAATAAATAGCGGAAAAAATAAGTTTATTCTGCCGTGAGGGGAAGAAAGTTGGGCTGTGAATTTATGATTTTTTTTCTTCTATAATATGAACAATGTAATTGAAGTAGACAAGACACTAAGCCGACTTAAAACAAAACAAAGAAAAGCCTTTTTTATCGATCTTGGTGACGCACAGGTGACCAACACGTTATAAAGAGGACGCTCATAGCATCGATCCATCCATCCATCCATCCATACAGCAATGAATAACTGCGAAACTAGCCAAGGCTATAGAACATAGCGCCTTCATCCCAAAACAAAACCCACCATGGCTGACAGACAAACGCAGAGCAAGAATGAGGGTGAAATAAAAAGAAAAAAAAAGGCGGGAAAGTGACCAAGCTTCCGGGTTAAGAGAGCAAGGAAAATGAAAGAGTGGGGCGGTGAATCTGACAAGGAGCGAACAAGCGCGTATCCATCGAATCGCACCAGCACACAAGAGTGTTCGGCACACGCACCGCACTCATCACCACATGCGTCTACTTCCCGCCATACAACAGTGCCTGTTTTCTGTAGAGAATACAGATTTTTTTTACAAAAATTCTATGACATTCATGCACTTGTCGTCCTCACAAACAAGATCTACGTCGAAGCGGAAATACTTCACCGCACCTAAAGTTTCATTGAAATGATTAAAGAAAACCCGTTAATTAGTTGTTTAATTAATCAATTGAAGGCAGTCGTTTCTATGGAAGACTTGTAAGACTTGAAAACTTAAGGCATACCCATTTTTTTAGAAATCCCGAAAAATACACACCTATATTGAGATATTAATCATCGAATTTGAAGGCCCCGAGCTAGGTGATATCGAAACTGAGTGAGCCGGGCGCGCGTGAAATTCGGCCGCGGTGTTACGTCAGGCCGGAAGTTCCCGTGACGAACTTTGAAAAAAGCCGCGTCGCTGCAGATACCTTTATTATTCTTACGGTGTCGAACAAAAAATAATAATAATGTTGCGACAAGTGGAGTGTGACCCCCTTTCGGAAACACTAGTGAAGCATTCATGCAAAATAGAGACGCGGCATGGCAACACAAACCGTTTCACCAAGATAACACGTGCTTCAGCTGCATGGATGAGTAGCGCCGCAAGAGTTGGCGCACGAAATCCGTCAAACACCAGCGGCAAACCTTACCTGCAAAGAAAAAAAAATAATCACAGCGCGCTTAGAAATACGCAAACGCACAGACTCACGCCGCAGAGTATAACCATTGAAACAAAAAAAAAAATTGACGGCCGCTCTAACGTGTCGGGCCCCAATTCGTACGAACCCGGCGACCAACAAGCAAATCCACATCGCATTAAATTTCACTCCCCGGCTGTCAATGTTATTCTCGGCAAATCTAATAAAACGGCGACGCTAAATTCCACAAAAATAGAAGAGTTAAAAAGAATACTTTTTCGGTCTTGTCAGACTTTGTCAGCCAATGGCCTGTCAAGTGAAGCGCTCGAGACGCAAATATTTTTGGCGGAGCATATCCCGCTCGTTTCCTTCCCTTTTGTTCTTGTTATTGCAAGATAACTCCTAGAAACTTGGAAGAAACCGGGATGCGATGTCAACGGAAACTTCAGTATTCACACACTGACAGCAGGGTGATTTCAAAAAACGCGCTTTCTTCAGAACAAGAAAAAGACGAAAAGTGCAGCCGAAATTACCTCCCCAAAGAATTCCCGAAACCAATTCATTCTGCATCAACTTGGTCTCTTTTATTATTTCTGTATAAAATGTTCTTCCTCAAAATAAACCTCTCAATGGCAATCCGCATCCTTCCTCTAATGAATTTACTCCGTAATCTTTTTTTTTTTGTATTTATTGCACGTTTCAGGCGACTCATCCAGCGTATCATTTTTTCAGCCCGTTTCATTCCCACGAGGTGACCGAAAGCAAAAGCTTTCAGAAGCATCACAATAAGAACACTACGTAATAAAGGGACGAAATATACGGTAAACGAGGTTGACCTATCTCACTCCACCGCAAACAGTACAACGCACAGGTTGCTCGGTTTTTACTTAACCTAAGCAACACCAAAACAACAGGCACGGGTCCCAGGTTCTCATCAGCAACGGCAGTACTCACACAGAGCGCCCTCTACGTCTACAGGCGAGGTCACGTGTCAAACACATATTTCAGGAAAATTCCATCACCAGTCTTATGAAATGGGTTTTAGGTGTGATACACTGGACAGGACGAACGAGCGGTAGAGTGGAACGTGCTGGACCAATCAGGGCGCTTCTCCCTTCTGCTGGTGCCACTCACCACGTCAGCGCTAGCGCTGGCATCATGATGAGCGTTACACTCGCAGCGGTAGTAATTACCGCCAACGTTAAGGCTGCTATGAATTGTGACCGCTTTGAGTGCACGCGCTTAGCGAGCGAACTCTGTTCCAAGTGTTTCTTTCGGTGCATGGCATCTCGCGTTGGTAAAACAAAAAGTAAACTGATATTCTTACTGGCGAAAAAAAAAAAAACACGGGCCGTAAAAACACAAACCTTATCCTCACCGTAAGGTTAAGCACCTCTTTTACCTCGCACCTACTGTGAAGGGAGTGCGCGACCACGGAGATTTGTGCCTTTGTGAAATATTGACGTCACGCCATTGCACTTCCTGCACTATACAGTACAAGTACGCTCAAAGAACAATGAGGAATGGCACAAGGGGACCGACACGTTTGACCGAGCCATCTTTGAAATCCTTTGTCAGAGCGGTATATCCGTTTGGTCGTCCCCTCTGCCTCCCACAGCAAGCTTACGTAAACTGTGAAGCTCACACACGGTCGAAATAACAGACAAAACAACGACACAAAATCTATGTTACAGCATATAGAGTTCAAACGAAAGAACAAATGGCTTCTCTCACGGCAAGATTGTTTCGCACGGCAATATATAATCGTACAAAACAGCGCAGGCAGACGCATAATCCCACCAAGCAAAGCCGGAAACTGACACAAAAAAAAAATTCATGCACGCAGCCGCTGAGGACAAAAGAAGCAAGCGAGGATGCAGTGCGCAAAAGAAGCAGAGCAAACGCAGCCGCAGCAAAGAGACGCAAAGGAAACGCGTGTCACCCAATTTCCTCCCGCTCCTTTCGCAGGTGATTTATGCGGCAGAAGCTTCTTCGCGGCCAAAAATGAAAGAGGAGTAGCAGGCTGGTCGTCCAGCGGGCAAAAATGCGGTCCTAGGCCGTATCTTCACCGGCTCGCTTGACTTTTGTTATTTTTGCGTTGTATGCGCGTTCCGTTTCTTCCACTTTTCTTCTTCGTATAGAGAGAAGCTTTATGTATACATCTCCATTTCCGCCCCGACGGCTGCCCAGCTCGTCCGTAGCGACGTATCAAACACCCACGCACGGCTAAAGAAGACAGAGGAGACGTTACAGAGCCGCCGGGAAAAGACTCCACGCAGCCAGCGACGCTCCAGTGGCGGCGTCAAACTTGTTTTCACGGCACGACTACGCGGCTTTCAAACTCGTGGGAATGCGGCGCCCGTATGTGTCTTAGCCGCGAAGTGGCCCTGGCGCTGTCGCCGCCGGGCCAGCACCGTGCATATAGCGCTCCGACATTCCGAAGGCGGGAGAAGCACTACCTACTCACGGCGCCGGCTATACGCACCCGACTCGTCTCCAGACACGCGCTCGTTCGTGCGACCTCATCTCGCGGCCCAAACTCTCGGCGTGCACCCAGGGCACGCGCGTAAAAGCAGAGTGCGTGCCCCCCCCCCCCTGCCCCCGCGGCTCTCTATCGTCAAGAGCGAGCAGAGATCACCACGGCGCGTGTCCACTCGTAGAGAAACGAGACGGTCCTTCTTCGAAGTCAGTTCTTCTTCTTCTTCTTCCTCGCTCCAACATTATGCATGACGATGGATCCAGAAGGAAGAAGGGAGCGCAAACGACAGGGCTGAAGAACAAGGCGCGGACAAGAAACGCATTCGTAGCCGCAACAGGCTGCGGCACGTTCTCTTCTTTTGTCTCCCCATCCCCACACTCTCTCTCTCTCTCTCCCTCTACTTGAGAACCTTGCTCGCGTACAGTGTTTGCGCCACGCATCTGGGATGACTGGCGAGGCGCGGCTGACCGAAATACGTTATCAGAGCGGCGTGCCAAGCGACTTCATCACGAGAGGCAGAGGCGCCAAGAGGGATTCGGGATATAAGAACTCAGCTCAGCCAGCAAACAGGCGGCGCCACCTATATCACTATAGGGACCGGGATACGCAAACACTCCGCGGGTCTTTGTTGACATGCGCGCACTCGCGGGTGAAAGAGGAAGCAATGTTTACGATGCTGTGCGGGAAAAAAAGGGTCTGCCGATAATTGAGTCGCTGACACCCCCCCCCCTCCCTCAAGAGCTCTTCGCCGAGGCTCTGGACGCGTTTGTTTTCGCGCTTGTAGCGAGTACCTCATATGGCCGGATGTGCACAATCGGCGCATTCTTGGGGATGATTGCACGCGCGATGTCTGACCTTGGCGGTTCGCCGGAGATTGGGCTAGCCGGCCCAATCTCCGGGTTCTGTAAAGGGAAAAAATCACTCGTGAAGATTTATACACTTCGAATCACTTCTGAAATGCGAATTTCCAGTTGCGCAAACGAGACCCTACGAAGCCAAATTAACTCCCATAACATGACGCGTAAAGAGACGATACAAGAGTTAAAAAAAAGTTATATACATTATTACTGGCGGAAAGACGTCAGGTTTACTTAGATCAAGGTAGCGTGCCCTTGAATCAAAAGACATGTAGTAATCAGAACTAAGAGCTAAAAAAATCTGGCGTCAGAAATTATCTTGGTTCATTTATTTGTTGGCTCCTTAAAAAAAAACATATACCTTGCACAAATGGCTTAGACCCAGAGCAAAAGCAATATCACGCTGAACGTAAGAAAGTACCTGCAACGACGCAATGAAACCAGTCCCCCACGGAAAGCAACTGGAGGAGAAAACTTCTTGCAAACATCCATAACGACAGATTCGGAGAAAGCCAGCTGATGCGCGCACTCTCCCCTACAAGCCACGATGACTTCCATATCTCTTGATTTTACCAGAAGTTAATATCGCGTTAATGCGCATGTATATAAACAATGATAAAGCAACAAAACCAAGCCCAGCGTCGGAGCCTCTGTTCTTACTACCAGCCAGTTTCATCGCGCAACAACGAATGAAAAGAAGAAAAGCGCACGCCATGATTGCGGCAGACAGTGAACAACATCGGTGGCGTAACTCCCACCAGGGGCTTCACGCTGCCGATGGCGTGTACCGGACGAAGCCGATCCATTCGGAAGGAAGGCGCTAGTGCGGCGCCGACGCGCTGACGAAGATCAAACGCCCCTCCCGGCGTTCCGCCACTGTCCCGCCTGGCGGTCGCCGCATCCGCCACCGCCGCCCAAAGCATTTCGTGGCTGCTCTCGGCGACGGGCCGCCACTCGTTTATCGTCATTTGTACGTCGTCCGACAGGACGGTCGCGCTGCAGGCGATGCCATCGACGCGCACCAATGCGGATCGCTGCCAATTCCAGGAAAGGTGAAAAGCACGCACACAGGCGCAGAAACGCAGAGGTGCAAGGAAAAGAGGGAGAAAAGGGGAGAAGTGACCAGCACCTGGTCCCAGTCACGCCATACACGCCATGCAGCCGTTAATACAGAGCTCCAGTTTGTCTGCGAACTTCAGGGCGTTAGCATAATACCGGGTGTAAAAAAAAATTACCAGGCCTGCGCGGAACACGCAGCACAGTCACAGCGAAAGATGGAAGAGCAGCCTTTCTAGAGCCCGTTGTAGACTCTCTTGGGGCTACTAATACAAGTACACATGCAAGGTACCCACTACGCCACAAATAACCGTAAGTTTTATGAAGTAGTGGCACCCACTATGCCATTATTCGTAACTCTGCGGAGAAGTGAGGTGGTATCCGCTACACATCTGTAAGGAATTACAGGCACTTTATTTGTGCTGTGGTTAATGACGATGAAGAATTATGGCTGAGCCCTTTGTAATGGGTTGGAACCATTCAGTGGCCCACTCGTTGTGCGATTCGCATTGTGTGACGCCTCGTTGTTCCTTCTACTACGCTACATTACATACATCAACGCGATTCCTTGCCCGACATGACACCTGTATAGGGTCTTTTCGCGATGGAGCTTGAAGCATCGGTGTGGCAGTGTGGTAGAATACGTACTCGACTACCAAGCAGAGGGCGCGGGTTCAAATCCCATTCGTTCCTTAACATTTTTTCTCATTTATTTCTTTCTTATTTCACGCGATAGCGGTTACGGACACAGGCGGCAGCGGCAGCGGACAACTACGGCGTCAAAATCAGCTGTTGTTGCGATCCCATAACAGCTTTCGCTCTAAAACGCAAGCCGCCGTATCGGTACGCATTACAAGGCGACTCGGAGATCAACCAGCAAATAGTGCAACACTTGCAGAACTAATTATATAATCGCGGACAACTTTTCTTGGCATTGAAGTGAAGGCTACAGAGCCAAATTGCGCAAATGCTACCGCTAATGAATACAGTCCCACAGTTGAGTCCGCGTTCTTTGTATACATGGTCAATAAAAAAAAAAGCCTTCATTTTCTAAAGGATGCACTTTGAGACCAGAAGCCTCACAAACCAGTGAGATGTTATATTTGTTTTAATATATACGCTGTCCTTTTCATAGCAGTAACCAAGTGTATTGTACTTCACTGCTGGTGTATACGTTATCGGAATCACCGTGATTTCGGATGCGTTGATCTTCTATCTATTTTTTCCGGCAAGAACATCTAAAAAACACAGAAAAAAAGTAAAGCGGTTAGATGACGCGTGCCAAGATGTCGCCACCATCGCCGGTAACCCGGTAAACAGCTAAAGCCCTGTCGTGAAACGGAATACCGGGTACGCTCAAGCTGTCTAATATGGGGTCACAAAAGTGTCACAAGAAAGGCGGAAACATCATAACGATCGTCCCGCGACGAGCTTTACGATGTCTGCGCAATGTCTACGCGTCACGCCCCGTATTCACAAAAACCTCTTACGATAGCATTGTTCGTATGCAAAAGTTCAGCCAACCTTGCCGCTGCGCATATCATTAGTGAGGACATCATTAGTGAGGACATCACGCCAATTGAAAAGTGCCTTTACGAACGAAAACCTTCGTGAATTCGGTGCAAGTACATTCCATGCCACGTGATGTGGCGAACTGCCAGTTCGTGTATAGTTCAGGAGCGCCTTTAGATCCTTATA
Source organism: Rhipicephalus sanguineus (assembly GCF_013339695.2). Lineage (NCBI taxonomy): Eukaryota > Metazoa > Arthropoda > Arachnida > Ixodida > Ixodidae > Rhipicephalus > Rhipicephalus sanguineus. The sequence continues at coordinate 181,389,205 of NC_051178.1, forward strand.
AGTAGACTGAGAGATGTCGGGTATAGCACGCAACCTTGAGGCCTCGTTTTTACGCAACTAGCTCGTCCTTGTAACCGCGCGCAGCGAATGCATCAGTGTGACCCCGCTCGCAGTTGCTGCGCCGACAGTGAAGAATTCACGCGGCCACACTCTTCCCGGTTTGTACCTCGCTTGTACTCGAGTGCCGACGAAGACTGGGCGTCATATGCATGCGGCGCTGGAGGGGACGATATAATTAAGTGGAAGTATAAGTGTTCTTCAGAGCAAATGTAATGGACCATTTGCAAAAATCTGCAAGGCGGCTTTCCTGCAAGGTTGTTTTCCAACCAAAAACTCTCAATCCCCGACTGCTTTTCTCGCTCATTCTGTTTTTGCTTCTCTACCCCCCCCCCCCCCCCTTTTCTTTTTTCTTACGAACGACGGCTGCCTTGTCCACCTAGCGAAGGCTGAGGTTTCGTACGAGGCGGCCCCACAGTAATAGTTGGGGAAAGAGGTCGTTTTGTCGTACTCGCGTGCCTTCACTGGAATTAGGAGTGGTAAAAGTACAATGAGCGGCGACGCCATCGACGGCAACGGATAACTTCGACCTGCCTGCTTTACGGACACGGGCCACTTCTTGAACGTTGAACGCTTCTTTGAGTGCGTGTGTTTGTACGACGTGCGAACATCTTTTCAACTCCTCCTCATCTTTCATACCCCTTTCCACTTTCCGGAGGAGGGCAGTCAACCACTGCGCCTCCCTCTCTTTCTCTCTCTCTCTCTCTCAGACCCTTTTCTCTAAGACGTTTTTCGATTTGAGGAGAGTCTTCCGAAGAAGCGTTTTGGGGAACGCTGCAGTTCGCGCACTTGGCACTTGAGGTTGCCTGCGCAGCAGGTGTTCCTTGTGCGAGGCTCCGCACGCCGACGACGGGGCACCATTTGTGACATTTAATGTATTAATAAACAGTTGGTCTAGGCTATGGGACAAGTACTGCCAAGCCTATGACAAATACGTTGTCATAGGCTATGGGGTCAGCTATCTTCTCTATTCCGAAACCACTAATCTTCATCGCCTTCCCTCAGAATTTCTACACAACTTCCATGCACACTCCCCCTCTTTGAAGCCTCACCCCTCCTGCTATGATGCATAAAGATGTTTCCAATGGTCGCAATCTCCAGCACATCGTCGTCGTTGAAGTACCCTACCCTCTTAACCAAACCATTTTCACTGCAGTTTGCACCACGTGATACGGTTCCATTTACACCTGCTTCGTACCGGGAAGGCCTTTCCTGAGGAGTATCAGACCGCTCAGCTGTATGTGGGATATCCGCGTGTTGTGCCGGCGGTGAAGTGTTTCATCATATCTTCCCGGTATCGCTAATATTCTTCCAAAGTTTTTCGCTTACTGCACAGTTGCGCGCTGTGAAGAAGTTAGAGAGGGTATCAGTGAAGACGACGAAGATTAGGGTAAATTTTCGTTAGCGACCAACAGGTGACCGGAGCCTTGGACGGTAGCAGCAGGGCCAGTAGTGGCACCTTATAGAGTTTTGTCTAACTACAACAGATCCGAAAGTTTTAAAAGTGGCCACAGTGTTCTCGTCGAGACAAAATATGAAAAGCACTGGAAGGTAACAGTTACGTCACTATACCTATGATTTACAGCAGCAGTTAAACAGAACATGCAGATAACTGCAATATTAGCCTTACGCGCCTCTGATCAGGCATCCACACTATTGGATGTCGCAACCAGCTCTATCGCTCCCATGTACTTCTCTGCTAAGCCGTAATCCGCAAACGCTAAAAAAAACATGTGTACAAACTAAAGCTCTAAACCGAGTTTTCGCACATGTGTTCTTCATTCGCCTGATATTGAAGCCCACGTGACACTGATGTAAACTTTCGGAATCATGTAGGCGAGCAGCGCGAAAAACGCGGACGGAAAAGGTACACAAACAGCCACGCTTTTCTGTCCCAGTTTCTCGCGATGCTCCCGTACAAGATGTTCAACCAACTAGCCGACAAGTTCACCCTTCAAGATTTTTTTTTTTTTCGAATCAATTCATGCAACTCACTAATAAGCGTAAACTCACGAAGAATGCTTTCTTCCTTTATTGATTTCAAGAAATATATATATATATAGCTGACGCGCGGAAGCGCTGCAATCGATAACGGAATATTCGGGTCTGCGAACACGCCCCCAGTGAACCCTATCGCGGGGCTCTGAAAGAGTGAGATGAAAGCCGTCCGCGTCAGAAAAAACACGAGATTTTGTAGCGACGAATCTGCACGACGTAGATATAGGCTTCTTATATTCTGTGAAATACGTGGTCCATGAAATTATACGCTTCAAGTGCTTTTGTAGCGGTGGTTCACGCTACCAAACACATTCATAATCCACGACAACCATTTCCGGCGGAAAGCCTCGTCATCAGACAGCAAACAATCGGAATTCGAATGTATATTTAGATATAGTGGTCGGCCGGAAACGCAGTAACATGCACCAAGAGAAAGAAACTATTCCTCGCTTTTTCCTTCCCCATCATGAAATACATATCACCTGTCTAAATTACGGTTTCAGTGTCGCATTTCATTCATATAAACACAAAATTTAAGAGCACATCTCTTTCAACATGTCATAACCGCTCACGCAGACCAATCTCGTGAGCGAGGGCGGATCGGCTCTCAAAATAAAACAAAAATTAAATTTTAAATAGTGCTCTGTAATATCCCGAAACAGAACCAGGCTATGAAGAGCGACGTAGTGCATCGCTTAGATTTATACTATAGTGACACGATATTTTTGAACCGCATGAGCTCTAAGCTGACGAGGAAATTCTAGAAGGCCTCACAACACCATGAGTACTTACACAGATTTCTTACAGCTAGCTTCGGTTTCGTTTCCTAGGTGGTTACAATGCCATGAGGTAGTTATTATTATTATTATTATTATTATTATTATTATTATTATTATTATTATTATTATTATTATTATTATTATTATTATTTCTTTTTCCTATATTGCATTGTTTATGACCAAGGTCCATCCAAATAGGTCGTGAAGCTTCGGGCGAAAAGCGGTTCAAGACCTACTGCCAACGACACCAGCAAGGCGAGTTATGGGTGCTGCGATTGAAGCGCGACTATGTTTGGAGGGAACAAACACTAACAGCGAAAAACCAAGTTTTATTCAAGGGTAAAGCAATTTTTATGTGACATAAATTACATTTATTTTCCGAACAATATTATGTAGGTGCAATGTGCCAAGAATGTACGACAGTGTTTAATTATTACGAAATTTTTTTTTTCTTAGAGGCCCCTGAAGAGAGGCGCACGTCATAGTTATTCAGTGCAGCCCTTGCGGTGCACGGAAAGGCGCGCATTCGTCTGTGACGATACGCCCCCTCACATGTTCCGGTGTTTCGCACTTGCATGCGTTCTGCGAATTATTGTGGTGAGAATTTGATTTTTGCTGTGCGCGAAGTTGCGAGGTGCGTTTCATCGTTGGTGAACGTGTCGGTTACGGTGTTCAACGGGCAACGGCACGGCGCGGCTAACATTTAGCGCTGAACGCTTTCTTCGGTACTCGCGGAAACGATGCGGTGTGCCAAGGATGCAATAGCAACACACGTACGCCTGCCGAGCCCTCTCTTCTAGATCAGACACCGGGGCAACGGTTCAGAGTAGTCTGCTTGCTGGATTTTCGTGGATCAGTACTCCTACTGCCCGGTTTCCTTCGTGAACATGCGAAGCCTACTATATTTGGTGTTATCGGTGAGCAGATCGCTAAGTTATCTGTCGCGCTACAATTCGCATGCCTTGATACGTTACACGTAAGGTTAATTTATCGGAACATAAGGCAAAACATAGTGCACGTAGTGTACGCACTTTTTGTACTTATTACGACATTTGTTGCTCATTGTGTAGGGTGTGATAAAAATCACGTTATTGTGACCATTGAATAAAACTGAAATATCATTATTTTGGCGTGACGACGAGTCATTTCTTCTCGTTAGAACTAAAGAACACATGCAAATGTGCTCTTTAACTCCCCTGCGCATGTGCGAAGGAAATAAGCAACGCTGCAAACATGAGAGGTACGCTGTTGCCTACTTTATTCACGCTGTGGAAGATGACACGAACGCAGAATAAAAGCGCTAAGCACCATGAGCAGCTGATGAGCAGCCATTTTGCTGAACGTATGGGCTTCTATGAAAGCTTCGCTACCAGTTACATTTACCTTGTTTATGACCACTCCCCTACTTACTGCCTTTGGCTTTGAGCGCATCAAGATATAAAAAAAAAAAAGAAATAAAATCAACGAACATACCTCCCGAATGCATGAGGGCGGTAAAAACGGCCGTAAATTGTATGGATGAAAAATCGCTGTGAAGCTGCCTGACTATTATAACTAGCTTGGCATCCCAGTACACTGCTATGCTCTCCTGTACTACCAAGTTGTAATACGTGGCCTTCAAATTACTTCTCCAAGGGACACTAAAGGCAAATAACAATTTATGTCAGAGTGAAAGCTCAATGTATGACAACTTCTAAAACGGCAATATTATCAACAGCAGTGCCCTACTTACCGAGAAAATAAGCTAAATGTATCACACGATGAGCGACACATTTTCAAAATGATCCCGATGACATATGAGAGTCTGCCTACAAATAAATCACTAGTAATCAAACTAGCAGCAATAAAAAAAGAACCTTCCGTGCATCAAAAGACGTAATAAAATGCTGTTTGTTCGTTTCCGTTTGATTCATGGAAAAAAGAACCTCTGTGCCGTTGCCATGGGGAACGGCGCGCGTGGTTCAAAGGTTCCGTTTTCGCCGAACTGCGCTTGGCCCGGCGCCCTGCTTCGCTCACGCGGTCGCGTCTCAGTGGTAGTTTCGGGATCGCGTACTGCCGCGTGTGTTTTGCGCGCTCGTGAAAGTCGCCCTGACAAAGTTCGACAAAATGCCGCATGCATGGGATATTGCCAGATGCCGGAATGGTGCACAACGCCAGTGCTGCAGCAAGGAAACCGATGCGTCTTTTCACTGGGTGCCGCGGAATGAACCCTTACGCTCGAAGTGGCTTAGTGTGATGCCATTGCGCCAGTGTGCTGAACAGTCAGAAACTCTGCGTGTGTGCTCGCTGCACTTTCGTACTGAGGATTACGGCACCAACCGCAACTCGGCCAAGGCTTTCAATGTGCCCATCCGAGCAAGTCTTTGCCCCAGCGCCGTTGCATCGGTATTTCCTGAGTCCGAGAGTCAGCTCGTTGTCAAATTCTCCGTCCACATCCATTGCGGCGATTGCGGCAAGTTTCGATGACTTCGATGGCCGTTGTTGCTGCTGTGGGTCCCGCTGCTTTCGCTCTGCTGCCACTAGTGTCGGCGGCCGCGCAGTAAAGGCGGGCAACGTTGGGTACCGCAGCAGTGACGTATGAAAGTCTGATTTCAGGCGGGTGATTTGAAGGGCGCTAACGCGATGCGGACCACTAAAACGTGACTTTATTTCAAAATAAGCAGTTCCTAAGCATGAAAGTAGTACGAGGTTTCTGGACCGCTATTTCAACAATCAACGTCGACTTTAATATTTGCATTTAGTGTCCCTTTAAATCCCGAAAAGACAAGAGCTATCAAACAGTTAAAACCTCGCGCAGCCATAAATTTTTATAACAACAATACACCCCACAATCAAACGTCAATGTACACTAAGCAAAACTTGCCTAAGCTACCGGATTTCGAGATTTATGACAAATACTAAACGCGAACGCGAATAAAAGACTCTTCCTTCTTTTTTCTGTAATTGAAGACATTTTACATAGCTCAATTCAAGCTGCTCCAAGAAACCGAGCTAGTTTACCATAGCGCCCGTCTTTATCAAGGAAAAGAATAACATAGGGCAAAGATTTTGAAACGGCAGAAGAACATCGCATGGGCGAGCATCCAACGAGCGCTTTTCGCTGTCGCCCGTCTCTGCTTCTAATCACGCGGTCGATGTTATGCGGAAGCTCCTACAAAGAAAAGTATACTTCAAGCTACTACACACTCACACTCACACGAAGAGAAACAAAAAAGAACGACAACGGAGAAGAATAGAGTAAACATGGCACGCGAACAAACATGCACGGAAACGCGCCCGCAGTTTGGGAGGCAATCGGTGCGTAAAAGTAATTTCCCTTAAGAGCCACCGAATGGCGCCACAGAAATATGCCGCGCGCCAGCAAAAACGAGCGAAGGAAGACGCCGTAAATAATTCCGTAAGCAATAAACAGCGCGGCAGCGGCGAGGAAGATAGAACATACCGTCAAGCATCAGCAGCATCATTAAGAGGAGAAGCGCGAGGAGGACGCCATAAGGACGGGTGCCTTCCAATCGAGGCCGCTGTATATAAAATCGGCGACGCTCCTTCGCTTTGAGACATTAGACTTCGCGGGGAGGGAGAGAAGGCTAAAGACATTTGCCTACTGGACAAGAAAAAGGATCGCATCGCCAGTCAAGGATCCGAGAGTGGCTGCCGCGGCAACGGGATGTGAGCAGGCTATATTCCACGGCTTCACTGCCGGTCGCGCAGTGGTGGCTCGCGTGCGCATCGAGAGTACTGAACGGATGCACTTTACTGCGAGGTCGAACTCGGGCTGTTAATTTCCCAGAATTTCCTCGTACCATACAGTACACCAAACTGATTTTAACGCGATAGCGTTAAAGAGCTCGTATCGCAGAAATTCCGCTGTCGGCGTCGGGGCCGTTGGTTGTGAGCGAAAAATCATCATCTTGTCCGTGAGCGGAAAATGGAAAAAGCTGCAAATAAAATAAATAATAAAAATGTTGGGTCCGAGTGAGAATCGAACCCAGGCCGTCTGCGTGGCAAGCAGGTGTTCTACCACACAGCCATGCCTCTGCTTGGAGCAGCACTGAAAGTAACTTTCATGATTCCCAAAAATACGCATCCTGTATACAGATGTCACAGTACGAGATGTAATATCGCAGTAATATTGCGTGGTACAAGCGTAAATTGCCATCGGGCGTCACACCATGTCAATATCATAACGACTTCGTGGTTTAAAGAGAGCCACCCATTACAAAAGGCACACACATTACTGCGCGTATTCCTTTGGACCACGTAGTGGGTGCATCGCAACTTCGAAAAAGTTTCTCGCGTATAATTGCTCCTGGTTTAAAGCATGCTACCCATTACATAAGGCACACACCTTAGTGCGCGCATTCTGTTAAACACTCGTAATGTTCGAACTGCGCACTAAGAACAGAATATAGCTATCGCGTTCAACTCTTGAAGGCGAAGCTTAGGCGTCCCCCAATTTTTGACCGGTTTATTACTTGACTGCGGGAATCTGTTTCTTTTCTTCACATGTGTATGAATTAATGTCTCAGTACAAACAATCGGGACAGTAATAATGGGCCTCTACTCGTGGATTCTATAGGAGATACACTATATCAGATTTTATTGAGCAAATAATACTTCCACTGATTAGTATAGGGCACACGAGGAAAAGACATTTCCACTGCACAGGTCGGAAGATAAAGGAATGTTGTAACCTACAATTCACGGCTCACAAACACCGTTACAAACGTTTTTGCCACCACGTACGCGAGAAAACGTCACAATAGCGTAAATCGACACGATTAAAGTTCGATAGGCTGCGTCCGTGCCGTCGGTTTTAAGAGAAAACCTAACTTCTTTGTTCAGTACGAGACAGCGAGAGAGGGAGATGGTCAAGGCAAGGAGGCACATTGAAGACACTCTTCTAAATTTTTATACTGTTAGGCTGACACATACAAACAATTAAACGCGCCCACACGCACACACACACATACAAGAACGCACAAAAAATAAACAATGGGGAATATCTTGGAAAACTATTCTAAGAGCAACTCCCCACCCCGCTTTACTATCTGAGCACACGCTGCATATACAGGTTTTAACAGTGCACTGACCAAATCTTGGTGTGATGCTCCAGACGCCGGCATTCCAAGATTGCGTTAATGACCGGGCGATCTATCGGGGTAATTCTCTTCACTGCATGTAACAATGATGAACAACCAACCACTCTGTACACAGGCAAAAACGTGATGAGCAGCGAAGGAGCAAACACGCGGTTTCTTTACGCTCTATTGCGTTTCAGAGCAGGCGCCCGTTCCCGCGTCGAGCGGTGTCGCCGTCGGTGTAACCGATAGAGCGAACGCGGAGCACAGCGAGCTGCTGTGTTCGCTGCAATGCCTCGTGCCTGCTCGCGCTTCTTGTGACAGCGACACGCATGCCTCTCGAGCACGGGCACGAGAAAGTGGGTTGACCAGCAAGACTTCGGAGAAGAAGACCTGCGCTGGTCGAAGGGACACTTTGTGTGTGGAACGCTCTAGCGGACTCTTAGATTTTGCATCTAGTTTTCCGGGCACAAGTTCGCCCATAATAAACAAGTTTTAGAGCGCAGCTCTTAGGCGCCTGTTTCAGTCGTCGGCGACGTCGTAACCGGCAGAACGAACGAGGACGAAAGAGAGCGAACGCTGAGTGTGCGGAGAATGAAATCCAGCGACAGCAAGGAGAGCGCGAGGAGGAGAGAACGACAGTGGCGAGACGAAAGGTTCCGCGGCGGCCGCCCGCAGCGCCACAGTAGTGTGCGCCATCGTGCAGTCGTCGATGACGTCAGTACTAAAATATACGCGGCGAGGGCGTTCAACGATGTCACATATGGAAATAAAGCGCTGGATGAACGGAAACCTATGTGCGGTGGCTGTTGTAGAATGCGCCCACGCGCTGCCTTCCGCGGTCTCCCGGTTAGCGAGGCAGTCGCGACTCAACTTATCGCAAAATCAAAACACCTAAACAGCTGCACTCACATTTAGCATTACGCAGTATCGTAATCGTCGGTGAATTTTTGATTTCTGCATAGCCTCAGTTCTTTTGGACTATTTCCATTGCACGGGACCAACCTATGCAAACGCACATTGCGGTGGAAGCCTTGAGAGCTCATATCAGGCATATTTCCCGGGCCCATTGCCACCACCTTGCAACACTGCCTTCAGAAAGGCCACGGGCATCGTACTGTGCAACGATTGCAAACCATTCTGCCCACCTTCCGTCAGGCTTCATTCAGCCCCGCATCTAAGCCAGCGATACCTCCTTGGTGCTTCATTAGACCTGAAGTGCACCTTCGAGTACCGGAAATCAGAAAAAAAGTCGGCAGATCCCACGCATTGTGGGAAACGATGTAATGCGAAGCAGCCAGCAAAGAGCTGCATACATTGTCTTGTATGTCATTGAGGAAAATGCGTGTCATGGTTTTCATGTTCACTCCTATTATTTATGTTCGTCACACAGTATACCGTCGGGCAAAACCAGTTCCGGGGTAGATCAAGCTAGCGAAACGGTCGCCAGCGCCCCATGAACGTGGCACGTAAGTCATGCTGTACATGACTTGCGTGTCATGATTTTCATGTTAACTCGTGTGTTTTTTATGTTCGTTACACAGCCACGTCGCAAGATACCAATTTTGGTGTATATCAAGCTAGCGAAACGGCCGCCTGCGCACCATGAGCGTGGCACGTAAGTCATGTTGTACATGACATGCGCGTCATGATTGTCATGTTAACTCGTGTGTTATTTATGTTCGTCACACAGTCACGTCACGCAGTACCAATTTCGGGGTAGATGGATGGATGGATGGATGGATGGATGGATGGATGGATGGATGGATGGATGGATGGATGGATGGATGGATGGATGGATGGATGGACGGATGGACGGACGGACGGACAGACAGACAGACAGACAGACAGACAGACAGACAGACAGACAGACAGACAGACAGACAGACAGACAGACAGACAGACAGACAGACAGACAGACAGACAGACAGACAGACAGACAGACAGACAGACAGACAGACAGACAGACAGACAGACAGACAGACAGACAGACAGACAGACAGACAGACAGACAGACAGACAGACAGACAGACAGACAGACAGACAGACAGACAGACAGACAGACAGACAGACAGACAGACAGACAGACAGACAGACAGACAGACAGACAGACAGACAGACAGACAGACAGACAGACAGACAGACAGACAGACAGACAGACAGACAGACAGACAGACAGACAGACAGACAGACAGACAGACAGACAGACAGACAGACAGACAGACAGACAGACAGACAGACAGACAGACAGACAGACAGACAGACAGACAGACAGACAGACAGACAGACAGACAGACAGACAGACAGACAGATAGATAGATAGATAGATAGATAGATAGATAGATAGATAGATAGATAGATAGATAGATAGATAGATAGATAGATAGATAGATAGATAGATAGATACGCTCAAAGTCGCAGACGTTCGTTAAGAAATGCTTCGCATTTAAAAATTCACAGCATATCCACGGAGTGTATGATGATGAGTGGGCGAAGCTGCGGAGGTTCATCGGTAAACCGTGAATCTTCCGTGAATTCTGCCCAGTACATCATCACCGACGTGAGATCGGGCTCGTTTATACTAAAGGTTCGATGAGAGTTATGACGACTTGCAGCTCACTTTAATTTTACATGTACGCTGTGAATTTTCATTGTTTAGAAAACCATGGCTTTAGAAAACATCTGGCGTCTTTCGTTAAGCATCTGGCGTCTTTTCGTTTTGCTTTAGAAACATCTGGCGTTCTTTCGTTTTGCTTTTACAAAACATCTGGCGTCTTTCGTTGGTTTATTTCATCAATCAACGGCGTTTTGAAAAAAAATTTTCATTGTTTAATCACGCACAGGAGAAATCTCACCAGGCACTACCTTGGAGGTAAACAATGGCTGCTAATGGGAATGAGAGACAGAAGTCGGCTTTTAGCTAACACTTACACTTCTACTTCTACTAACGTTTCCTACTGGAACATGCCAATGGCTGCTAATGGGGAATGAGAGACAGAAGAATTCGGCTTTTAGTTAACGCGCACGCTGCGAATTTTTTATTGTTCAACAACGCACAGGAGAAATCTCCCACCGGCACCACCTTGGAGGTCAAGATCTGGTACTAGCGTTAGGAATGGTTACGCACTACGACGGGGACGAACGGGTGCCGCTATAAGGAGCTTCGCCCCTAAAAAAATCTGAGCTCTCATCTCCAGTGCTGAAACAGCTATCGCTGATTCTTTTGCACGAGAAGTACGCTGATCATGTGCGTGTTTATACCGATGGATCAACTGTAGCGAAGCGATCGAACTTGGTAATGGGTCGTCCTCTCGAACACCTCCTAGTGGGTCGCCCTCTTCGGCTCTTTTCGATGAGAACGCAACTCGCGCTGAGAGTCGGCCCGGGCGGCGACGGTCGAGGCGGTCACGAGGCAGCTGCGTTCTTGCTCCGGTTCATCAAGCCCTCAAGACAGCTGAGTGAGCACTCAAGGTTTTGCCTAAGGGTCGGCAGATCTAAATAGTAGTGGTTGGAAGGTGATTTACTGTTTTATCGGCTGCTAGCACAACTGATGTCGACAACTTCTCCTGGTGATGGCCCGGGGCGGTCTCCGCCTTGGTCAGCCACTCTCTCACCTGATCAAATGCCGCTTGAAGCGTTTTTTCGCGGTGGTGTGAGCAGTATTCCTGTAGCGCTAGTGCCCCTGCACGGAGGATCCATTCGGCTTACCAACCCGAAAGCGGTGCAGGCGGAACTACAGGCGGCCACGCGCCATTATCTTCACATTACTGATGTCCGGCAGTTTGGCAAAGGTGGGATTGTCTGCCGATCGCCGGACCAGGCTTGTGTGTATGATCTTCTAAAATGCTCGTCATTTGGATCAATGCATGTGAGTGCTTTCATCCCACCGCACCTTGCCTGCACCAAGGGAATTGTTCGCGGAGTAGAAGCTACGTTAAGCCCAGCAGAGACACTTGAGAAGCTTTCCGCAGCTGGTGCGATAGCAATTTACCGGTGCAACAGAATGGTCGACAACAAACGAGTGCCAACAGAGTCGGTGATTGCCACGTTTGCAGGTACATCATGCCCTTCGGAAATCAAAGTGTGGCCGCTGATTTTTAGAGTAGATCCGCTTGCCTCGCGTCCATTACAATGTCGCAACTGCTGGCGATATGGACACAGTTTGGGAGGTTGCAAATCTGGCATGCGATGCTGTATGTGTGGAGAGGGTCACTCCCCGAACGACTGCACTGCTCAGTCGCACAAGTGTTGCCTGTGTGGGGGTGCTCACAAAGCTGATGAACCCACCTGTCCAGCTAGAGCGCAGGAAATCCAAGTCTTAGAGATTATGGATAAAAGGCGGTGTTCGCGAAGAGAGGCTATTTCAGCTGTAAAGGAAAGAGAACATGGATATGCTAGCGTAACTGCACGACACCAGGCGATGACTGATGCAAATATTTCGCAAGTGATAGCAGAAGCTGTAGAAAAAGCTATGGCCAAAATGATGGAAAGAGTAGTAGAAAGTGTGACGGAATGCCTTAGTGGATTATTGGCATCTCAAATGGAACTAATGGCTCAAGCGGGGACTATTCAGTCAGCGGGTCTCAACCGAAACGCTCTTCCCTCGCAAGTTGATGGTTTAAATGCGACTCCATCTAATGAAGGCCCGATTTCAAGCTTTCCTACAAAAAGCGGTAGCTGTCTGGGCTCGCAGGCCTCCACAGCAGATTCACAGGAAAACGCAAGCATGGATGTTGACTCGCGCGTACAGAAACGAAGGGCTTCTCCCCTAAATGCGATTGATACTATTCCGAGCTCGAAATCAAAGAAAATTTTCCCGCAGGTCAAGGCAACAGCTAATATCTTGGAAGAGGCAGTAGCCTCTGCGGTGCTTTCACCACCGGAAGGTAGATGAAAGTACTGCAGTGGAACTGCCGATCAGTATTTGCTGCTTCTACAGATTTAAACGTTTTAGTTTCCCAGATTTATCCGGATGTAATCCTACTACAAGAAACTTGGTTATCTCCTGACAAATTCTACAGTTTGTGTAATTACCGATCATTTCGATTAGATCGTCCATCCAGAGGTGGTGGTTTGCTTACCTTTGTATCGAATAGATTTTGTCACAGAGCACAAATATCATTTCAGTTAATGTCTACAGAAAGTGAAATTTTGGCGGTAGAATTAACTCTTCCAGGAGGTTTCACATTTTCATTGGTTAATGCTTATTTTCCTTTGGGTGTGCTGGATACACGGACATTAGATTCAATTCTTCTAAGTTGTGGAAAAAAGATCGTACTAGCTGGAGATTTCAACTCTCATCATATATCATGGGGATTCAAAACAGACCAATGTGGAAAGCGTCTATGGGACTGGGCGGCATCCAATCAGTTCAGTTGCCATAACACGGGATCATTAACGTTTCTGCGGGGTCAGTTTAGATCGGTATTGGATCTTACGTTTTCGGGTCCAGGACTTTCGGTAGTATCTTGGGAGACATTTGAGGCTGGGACCAGCAGCGATCACATTCCAGTGGTATTCGAGATCAATTGCTCACAGTACTCTACACAGGTTAATGTTCGTTCGTTTATTGATTATAAAAGATTTAAAATGCATTTGCAGAAATCTTTTATTCCTTTAGCTGAGAATCCGTGCAGCGTGCGTAATATTTGCGCTATTCTCGACTCCTCTCGAAAGCAATCGGAGTTCGAAATACAGGGAACGAAAGACCCTACTTCAAGAAATTGGTGGAATGACGACTGCTCGAGGGATTATAAGCGACGGAAAGCAGCGTGGAAGCAGCTCATGCACAATCAGTCTCCTAGAAACTGGAAAAACTACAAGTTTATTGCAGGGACATTCAAACGAACAGTAGCGAGAGCAAAGGACGAATGCAACGTTCGCCATTTTGAATTTCTGTCAAAGTCTAAAAATAAGAGCGCGCTGTTCCGGTATTTAAGATCAATCAAATTAATTCCGCGTTCCTTAAATATAGAATCAATTGTGCTAACTACCCAAGAAATAGAAGACTCTCTAGATGTAATAGCCAGAAGTTTGGAGGTTAGATTTTCTTCCTGCATTCCTTCAACTTTTGTGCGACAAGACAGTCTCGAGTACGGTGAAGAGGTGTCATTGACTGAGTTATCCTCAGTGGTATCAGGTTTACCAGCGGCAGCCCCAGGTCCTTATGGCATCACTACAAAGATGTTGAAAATTTTCTTCGATGTCGCTCCTAATGTTTTATTGGATACCATAAATTTTTCGATTAGAAACACTTGGATTCCTTCAGTGTGGAAAGTAGCTAAGGTGATTCCCCTGCTTAAAGATAAAAATAAAGGGTATGCTCTTGACAACATTCGACCGATTTCGTTAACATCCAATTTTGTCAAATTAATTGAGAGATTATTACACGCACGGATAACCAAATTTGTGACCGCTAAAGGATTATTGAGTCCCTGTCAAATTGGATTTAGACCAGGGATGTCAATATGGTGTGCACACGTTGATCTGGAGAGTAGAATCCAGCTAGCACGGCGTCAGAAACAGTACGCAGCACTAGTTACTTTAGATATCTCTAAAGCGTACGATAGCGTAGAGTACCCGATTTTACTTGAAAGAATGAAAGAGATTGGCTTGCCTGACTATTTCATTGCGTGGACGACTGAATTCTTGCTGGACAGGGAGTTTTACTGCATACAGAGTGGTATTTCAACTGGTAAATTCAGACAAACACGCGGTGTTCCTCAAGGAGCAGTGTTGTCACCGCTATTGTTTAATATATTGCTCAGCTCCATTCCTCGTCATCGAAACGTAAACACGTATGTTTATGCTGATGATATAGCTTTCTTTGCCTCGGCGGATGACATTCAGTCACTGTACGACCTTTTACAAGGATACTTGTCCGCCTTGGAATATTGGCTCGACAGTATTCGTTTGACCATTAACGTACAGAAGTGTGCAGTTCTGTCATTCTCTCCGCTAGACAACATAAATATATCCCTTTCATTTCATCAAGCAGACATTCCCCAAGTGCAAACAGTCAAGTACCTCGTAATTATTTATGATGGAAAGCTTAACTGGCGTATGCATATTGAACATACGGCGACTAAAGCATCACGTTCGATGGGAATACTCAGAAGGATCAGCAATCATCGATGGGGCATGCGCAGAGACACACTGATAATGATTTACCGTATGTATATACGCCCTATACTGGAGTTTGGATGTGCCTTATTCTCCGGCGCACCAGCGTGGAAGTTAAATCCGCTAGTTTTGCTTGAACGCCAAGCACTTCGCTGGTGCCTTGGGTTACCAAAATTTGTAGCAAATGCAGTTCTATATAAGGAATCCCGAATCCCATCTTTGAACACTCGATTCAAAATATTAACAGTTCAAACATTCTTAAGGCTCTATGAATCGCCGATAAGACGAGACCAATATGTATTTATAAGCCAGCCAGAACTGTTTTTTAATGTCTCGTGGCCTCGGTTCCACACCCCACAGGTGATTCTTACACAGCGGCTATTGGACCCATTAAAGATAAACCTTAATGATATAATGGTAATGAATAATAGATTGAGTTCATTGGCGATATCATATGATGATATATTCCCTAACAACGCGAAGTTACTTCCTTGGAGTGTACTGAATGGACTTTTTCAAGATCACTTAAATCAGATTAGCACGAATGTTGTGATAGCAACTGATGCTTCGCAGTGTGAGGAAAAGGCCGGTGTTGGAATTTTTTCCACACACCTAGACTGGTCCTTTTCTGTAAGACTACCTGACCCTACACCAATATTTTTGGCTGAATTCTTAGCTGTCATTTTGGCCCTGCGTAAGCTTCCCGTCTCCATAACTTCAGTGGCTATAGTAACCGATTCATTATCATTGTGTTCTGCTTTAACAATCCCAGCTGAATCACATACTCTGAGATTATTGCGCGCACTTGGTCCACAGCATTTGCGAAACCTGCGGTTAGTATGGGTTCCGGGGCATAAAGGGATAGTATTGAATGAAGTTGCGGACACTTTGGCAAAGGCTTCCCTTGCAGGCCCAGTCCTTGATCTACTTCCAGTTACGGCGTTCGTCGCTGCGGCCAGATTTAGAAAGCACGCTTTATCATTGCTTACTCCTAGTCTCGCTTCATCACCAGATTTTCAACACCTTCAGTTCCCTTGGAGCAGAAAATGGTGTAAAACAAGGCAGATAGAAGTAGCAATGACAAGATTGCGCTGTAGGATCCCAACTCTTAATTTATACATGCACAGAGCTGGTCTGGCGATCTCTCCTACATGTTCCTTTTGCAATGAGGCAGAAACAATCGAACATTTCTTGCTGGAATGCCGACGTTTTTCCTCTCTCAGAAAACGAACAATTGAAATTGTAATGCGGCACCTTGATCTGCCAGTTACTTCAACTATACTGTTATCATTTGGGGCTTCTGTGCTGGGGCACTCGGACGGGAATATATGCAGTGCTATCGAAAAATTCATATGCGAATCAAATCGTCTTCTTCGACACATCAACCGCTAATAATTTTTAAAATTGTCATAATGACATAAACAATTTGGCCATTTGGCAGGTTATGCAACACGGTCTAATCAAAAACTAAAATTAATTAAAAAAAAGAAGAAGACGCTTCATTCTAATTGATACAGTAACGTCTATTAGCTCTTAAAATTTTCAGACTTTATGATCCGCCCGACTCTTGACCGATCCCCCTGAGTGGGTAGGTGCCATCATCCAAGGAGCATCATCATCATCATCATCATCGGCCCCGCCTTGACTGTCGCTGTTGAGTATCGTCGCCGCTAATAAACCTCTTTATAATTTGGTGGAGAGTGCTGAGCCTTCACAACAACTTCGGCCCTCGTTCGATGCCCCTGGCTCTTCGATGCCGTACCCTGCCGCCTACCATGTCTCAAGACGCCTCCCAGCAAACGACCCCGCCCGCACCGATATGTCCCGGTGTCCCTCGTATTCGCGACCCTCCAGTCTTCACTGGCGCCGATGGTACCGACGTGGAGGACTGGCTCGCCATTTACGAGCGCGTGAGTGTCCCCAATAAATGGGACGAAGCCGGAAAATTGACTAACCTGGTTTTCTACGTCGCGGGTGTGGCGGGCCTGTGGTACAACAACCACGCATCCGATTTTACGACGTGGTCCGACTTCAAGACCGCCATTATCAACGTGTTCGGCCGACCTGCCGTTCGTAAGCTCCAGGCCGAACAGCGCTTACGTGAACGCGCTCAGCAGACCGGTGAATCATTCACCAGTTACATTGAAGACGTCCTCGACTTCTGTAAGAAAGCCGACGCCACCATGCCCGATTCTGACAAGATCAGGCACATCATGAAAGGCATAGACGACGACGCCTTCACCATGCTGCTCTCCAAGAACCCCAGCACAGTGGCAGAGGTCATAACGCTCTGCCAAAGCTATGAGGAGCTGCGCCGGCAGCGATCGATGACCCGTCGCTCTCCATCACGCCACGCCGAGCTTGCTGGCTTGTCGACAATACCCGACCACTCCGCGTTGCTCGCAGAGATCAAGACCTTCGTGCGCGAGAAAATCGCGCGCCAGTTCTCTCTGCTGGACTTTGCTCGCCCTCGGTACGCTCAACAGCCGTCGACCACCCTTCTGCCTCCCCTCCGTCGAGCAATTGAGCAGGAAATCGCGGAGGTCATGCCCGAGTACCACCAGCACCATCCGGCTCCTGCACCTTTGAGTTACGCCCAAGTTGTCGCAAGACCGCCCCCATCAATCGCTACGGCTGCCCCACACGTTTACGCCGAAGCCTCCACTCGACCTCACACTTTCGAAGCTGATGTACCGGTAGCCTACGCCGACGTCACGCACAGGCCACGACTGCAGCCCACCATGCAGTCCTATCAGTTGCCGCCCCGTCAATCCCGTCCTGCACCATGGGCGGGCCCTGCCCCAGCGAACCGATGGCGCACGCCTGACCGCGCACACGTGGCCGGCGTAACCGCATGCTTCGCATGCAGTTACGCCGGCCACGTGGCGCGCTATTGCAATCGCGTGCAGCCGCCTAGAGACGTGTCGCCTGCCACCATCCAGTCGAACCAGCCGTATTACGACCCACCTACGCCTCCGTCGCCGCCGTCTCGCCCAGCTGCATCTACCCGCCGTTCACCGTCACCACGACGCCGCTCGCTGTCACCGATGCGGCCACGTTCGGTCCCACGCGACCAGGAAAACTAGTCGTCGCAGTCCACGAGGCAAGGGCTGCGACGCTATCGAACTGCGAAAGCCCTCAGCGAAGACCATCGAACGTGATAGACGTTTTTGTGGACGGTGTTCCCGCATCTGCCCTTAACGATACTGGAGCCGCCGTATCTGTTATGGATGCTAAACTAAGCCGCCTGCTACGAAAAGTGACGACGCCGCTTTCCGGGCCCTCCCTCCGTACAGCCAGCACCCAAAGTATTCACCAGACGGCGGTATGCACAGCCCGTGTCCTCATTCAGGACGCTCTGTACGCCGTCGAATTCATCATAATTTCTTCATGCTCTCGCGACGTCATCCTGGGATGGGATTTTCTCGCCCGCCACGACGCCGTCATTCATTGCGCATCAGCCGAATTAGAGCTCTCACCATTCTCACATTTGACGCTGGCAGACAGTTCATCGGCTGCGACCAAGGTATTCGTCAAAGACGACGTCACAGTTGCTGCGAATTCGTCAACGGCTGTGTCAGTCTATTGCACCGGTCTCTGCGACGCCGTTGCACTTCTTTCTCCATCTGACCACGTTTTCACTAGGAAAGGCTTGCTGGTGCCATTTGCGACCGTGGAAATCACTCAGGGCGACACGGATATTTTTGTGACCAACCCATCCCTGTTCATGGTTACGTTGGTGCGAGGGGAATGTCTCGGCAGAGCGGAACCCCTCGAAGACGCACAACTTATGGACACACCGGGTGACACGCACTGCGCCAGCTCCCGCACGCTCAGTGCTGTTTCCACATCTGATTCGTCATCCGCTGATGTATTTCGTTCCTCGATTGCTGACAACCTTACGTCGGTCGAGCGTTCCCAGCTTCTATACCTGTTGGAAGAATTTCGTTCTTCGTTCGATGTCGCGCAAGCTCCCTCTCGGCCGCACGTCGGCTGTCACCCATTGCATCGACACTGGCGCTCAACCACCACTGCGGCAACGTCCATATCGCGTATCTCCAGCAGAGCGTCGTGTAATTAACGAGCAAGTAGACGACATGCTTCGCCGCGACGTTATTCGACCCTCAAACAGTCCGTGGGCGTCTCCTGTCGTTCTTCTTGCGAAGAAGGACGGCGCTGCGCGGTTCTGTGTGGACTACCGACGACTAAATATGATCACCCGTAAGGACGTTTATCCCCTACCTCGAATAGACGACGCCATTGACAGCCTGCAAGGAGCAGAATTCTTTTCATCGCTTGATTTGCGCTCAGGGTACTGGCAAGTCCCCATGGCTGATGACGCTCGACCGAAGACAGCCTTTGTCACGTCGGATGGCTTGTACGAATTCAACGTCATGCCGTTTGGGCTGCGTAATGCGCCCGCGACCTTTGAGCGCATGATGGATACCGTTCTGCGCAACTTGAAATGGCACACGTGCCTGTGTTACCTCGACGACGTGGTAGTTTTCGCCCCGGACTTCTCCACGCATCTTCAACGCCTACGGGATGTGTTGACGCGTTTGAGCGACGCCGGGCTACAACTGAATCTAAAGAAGTGCCGATTTGCAGCACGGCAGCTGACAATACTGGGCTACGTCGTGTCCAAGGACGGAATTCTCCCCGATGCAGCCAAGCTTCGGGCCGTGTCAGAGTTCCCCAAACCTACATCGGTCAAAGAACTGCGCAGTTTCGTAGGACTATGCTCCTACTTTCGGCGCTTCATCAGCAACTTCGCGACTATTATATCGCCGCTGACGAAGCCCCTTGGCAGCAACGGGCGCCTCAATTCGTGGTCGTCAGAGTGCGATGACGCTTTCGCAAAGCTCCGTAGTTTGTTGACGTCTCCTCCGATACTACGCCACTACGACCCTACGGCCCCTACAGAAGTACACACGGACGCCAGCGGTGTTGGCCTCGGCGCTGTCCTTGCGCAGCGCAAACCTGGGTTCCCGGAATACGTCGTGGCATATGCAGGTCGTACGCTTACTAAAGCTGAGACCAACTATACCGTTACGGAGAAAGAATGCCTGGCAATCATTTGGGCCCTTACGAAGTTCCGACCTTATTTGTATGGTCGCCCATTGGATGTCGTCACCGACCATCATGCACTATGCTGGTTGTCGTCCTTGAAGGATCCCTCAGGCCGTCTCGCCCGGTGGGCACTTCGCCTGCAAGACTAGGACATGCGTGTGCTGTACCGCAACGGACGCCAGCATGCTGACGCCGACGCCCTGTCCCGCTCTTCCTTGCCTGACGACAATGCCCACAGCTCAGTGTCTCACATAGCTGTAGCTTCAATCGACGTTCACACCATCGCTACCGAACAGCGCAAGGATCAATGGATTGCCTCACTGATAGACTTGCTGACCGATCCATCGGCCACACCATCTTCTCGCGCATTGCGTCGTCAAGCCCACCATTTCGCCGTTCGCGACGACCTCCTCCACCGACGCAATTACGACGGCGACGGTCGCCAGTGGCTACTAGCAATACCCCGAAGTCTGCGTTCTCAAATATGCGAGTCGTTCCACTCTGATCCGCAGTGTGCACACTCTGGGGTATCGAAAACCTACCACCGCATTCGCCAACGGTACTTTTGGCGAGGAATGTACCGCTACGTGCAGAAGTTTGTTCGCTCCTGCATCGATTGTCAGCGCCGCAAAACTTCAACGCACCTGTCGCCGGCAGGTCTGCAACCTCTACCTTGCCCTGACCGGCCGTTTGGGCCCGTTGGCATCGATTTGTACGGGCCACTTCCTCTGACGTCCGCTGGTAACCGCTGGGCCATCGTCGCTATAGACTACCTCACGCGATACGCTGAAACTGCCGCCCTCCCTGCGGCTACAGCGCGCGATGTGGCCTCCTTCCTGCTCCACCGATTCATGCTGCGTCACGGTCCACCCCAGGAGCTGCTCAGTGATCGAGGCCGTGTCTTCTTGTCGGAAGTCGTCGAAGCCATTCTCAAAGAGTGCAACGTTGTTCACCGCAAAACTACTGCTTACCATCCGCAGACGAATGGCCTCACCGAACGCTTTAACCGTACGCTCGGCGACATGCTCTCGATGTACGTCGCCACCGACCACACAAATTGGGATGCCATTCTGCCCTTCGTTACGTACGCCTACAATACCACCCCTCAGAGCACTACTGGTTTCTCACCCTTTTTCTTATTGTATGGCAGGCACCTGTCGCACACAATCGACACAATCCTTCCCTACAAGCCGGATCCATCTGATTGTGCGCCTATTTCTGACACAGCCAGGCTTGCTGAAGAGTGTCGAGAGCTTGCAAAGGCCTTTACAACGCACGAACAAGAGCGGCAGAAGAGCCTTCGCGGTGGCACCACCACTTCTGAGTCCACTTTCCTCCCCGGAGCGCTCGTATGGCTCTCGGTCCCTACCCCTGCAACCGGCCTCTCTTCAAACTACTGCCGAAATACGAAGGCCCCTACCGTATCGTCAAACGCACATCCCCGGTCAACTACCTGATCGAACCCATAGAACCATCTTCGGACATGCGCCGTCGAGGGCGCGACATTGTCAACGTGGAGCGCCTGAAGCCCTACCGCGACCCCCTCATAGTGACAAGTTGCTAGGTCGCCAGGCGGCTCCCTTTTCGTACCCGGGGTAATTGTAGCGAAGCGATCGAACTTGGTAATGGGTCGTCCTCTCGAACACCTCCTAGTGGGTCGCCCTCTTCGGCTCTTTTCGAAGAGAACGCAACTCGCGCTGAGAGTCGGCCCCGCCTTGACTGTCGCTGTTGAGTATCGTCGCCGCTAATAAACCTCTTTATACAAATATCCTCCAGTGTTCGTCGGGAGAAGTGGTCGTCCCAGCGAAAGCTATTACCGTCAGTTTCAAGACAGACCACCCAACGACATCGACGGCCGTAGAACTTGCCGCTCTTCGCGCTGCACTTTGTGTAGTCAACCGCGAACAGCCTCAAAGATGGTCAATCTTCTGCGATTCGACGGCAGCCCTGCAATATGCGATCAGCCCTACGACACGGACCATACGAGCAGCTGGTCTTCGAGGTTAGGTATCTCCTCCATACATCGTTAGAGAAAGGATACCACGTGACATTTCAGTGGCTGCCAAGTCACTGCGGCCTGATAGGCAATGAACACGCCGACAATGCTGCTGGATCAGCTCTTCAAGGTGACAAGCTCGAGACAATACCCCTATCAAGGACCGATGCTGCTAACCATCTTCGAGTGGCCGCACAAGAAATGACTTCCTCCACTTGTAATACAGCAAGCAGACTGCACAACCACCACCGCCACTGCCCGACCACTTTACGTCTTCAGACACCGGGACTAGAGCACTGCACGGGCTCGGGCCTACCCGAAAACCCGGGCCCGGCCCGGCCCGTGGGCCGGGCCGGGCCGGGTAAAGTAGTTTTCACGGCGGGCCCGGGCCGGGCTCGGGCCTGAAGCTCTGGGCTTAGGGCCGGGCCTGGGTTTGAGGTGGCGGGCTCGTGTCGGGCCGCGCTTGGACTTTGCACTGTTCTTAAAGGGTCACTAAAGTGAAACACTGAATTCGTTTAGACCGATAAAGTGTACTCTGAGAGTTCGAACGTCATTAATTTCACCATAAATGAGTTTATTAATAAAGGAGAAAATCAAGGTCAAAGTTCCATTTTCAAATTTCGCGCTGAAATCTCCGCACGTGACGTCACGGATTTCAAACTGTATTCGTCGTATTTTGGGGACATTGGCTCAACGAAATTTCCAGAAATTTGGTATGTTAAGTGTTATGACCACCTCAGAGGTCAATGTACTTCATTTTTACCCACTATAAACTACGTAGGGCCCAGTAGATGCCGTCAGAATATATGACGTCACGGAGTTTGCTGCGTGAATTTCAAGTTGGCGTCGTTACCTGCATTTTCCTGCGAGTTTTCTCTCTTACCAAGAGTCGTGTCGCGGCGAGCGTGGTGCTTTTGGAATGGTACGTAAAAGAGTAATTTACTGATAATAGAAGAATCGTTTTTCTCTTTAATGTGCCTTATTCTGCATACGCTGTGCTTACATATATGTCCCACATTTTATCTCGAAAAAACGCTTTTTTTTATGTGGGGTAAGCTATTTGGAGAAGTTTTATGAGGGATAAGTACTGAACTCCTTTGCTTCTTGCATAGGAGCTACTTGATTTATCTGAAACGGGCGAGCTAAAAGTAAATAGACCAGGCACTTATATGTAACATCTCGCTGTTCCGTGCTTTATTTGCTTTCGTTAGTATTTCATATCCTAACTGTTACTCTGTAATCGCAGTAATAATTGTAATATAATAAAATCAGAGCTCCAAAGCGGGGAAACGTTGTTGAATGTATAGCCCCCCTCTTAAACGATAAGACTGCACGGAGTTTTGATACATAGAATCCCTATGAAGGCACATTGTTTTTCCGTGACTCTGCGACGGCTCCCAGTGGTCATGAGGCGCGAGATGGACATGCACAGCCTGCTTTGTGTGCCCACATTGTTAACGTCAGAGCTTTCGTCTTGTTCCGCCCTATCAGGGGTCTCAAACTCACCTCAGCTAACGGGCCGCATTCGCGAAAATTAACTCCCGCAAAGGCTAGGGCAATGACGAAGGTATGAGGGTGGGAGTGGGGAACAGGTTGTTTTAAAAGTACCGTTATTTCACAGCAGACCTTTCCCATATCTCATACACGGGATCATTTCTGAAGGGGATTTGGCGGCAGGATTCCAACAACATATTGTTGCAAAATTGTGCGGAACGGAGCAACTTGGAGCGCGCCAGACTCTATCGAAGAACAGGAAATCGATGGTCATCGAGGGCACGTGCACATGCACGTGGCCGGCGCAGCAGTTCGCGTTTAGTATTGCCATTAACGGACGTCTCTCTTTCACGTCTGGGGAACCAGTCATTTCGTATCACCCATAGGGACTAAAATCTGGACGCCGATTCTGAAATATAGCTTTTGTTTCACGGTTATGTATCAACAAACGGTGACCACGGGGGGTGCCTCACGAAAAATATGCTTTCGATCTGTCATGCCTGTGTATCTCAAGAACATACTTATAAAAAAAATGGGATGAAGACAGTCATGTGCGGGCGGAGAACCGCTAGCGAGAGGTCCGCGAGCCGCGTGTTTGAGGCCCTATATAGTGCGCTATATAGTGCGAGAGCTACATGATACTGCCGCAACAGCGTTGGAATGTGCAGGAATAGAACAGGTCCATTAAACAAGGTGTGGGGTGAAGTATATTCGCTTAACGAAATATCTTGCTTGAAAAAGGATAATGACAGATTCCGTGCCGGGTGATGTCCCCTTACCTCGAACCATATGCATCCAATGAGTAAGCTTCGAGAAGCTTAGTCGCGCATTTATTACCAAACTCGAGCAAACCCCGAAAATATATCGAAATTGCTTTGTCCTACTCCTGCCAGTCCTAACCGCGTAGTCCAATGGCCAGCTTCTACCGATACAACATCGCTGGGAAGGCATAAACCATTATAATATGGATAAAACGAGCACGGTGGAAACCGTGCATAACATACACTGCTAAAAACTACAAGGAGAAGCCCTCAAAGAGGAGTTTTATAGACGACATTGAAAAGAGTGGCACTACGTTCGGGAACGAGAGAAGTGAAGGGATGAGCTGGACAGCTATGGTCATTCTGCAGAGGTCCACAAAGACATCCTAGATTTGCTCCAGTGGTGGAAGCTAAGAAGAACGACTGCCGACGCCTTCGCAATTGGCGAGGCAGATGTGGTGCGCCCGTCCGGCCAGCGCGAGCAGTGCAAGAAGCTTTAGCGCGGCAGGATATGTGATGCAACAGCGCATGGCGTGCTTAAATCGGGAATCTCTTGATACTTTGATTTCTCGCACAATAACATGTGAAGAAATAAACTGTAAACTATGCCATGAGAAACTTACAGTCTGTATATACTAGCAGTGGTATGGTATATGAAAATAGTGCTATGACAAATAGTTTTTTTCTTCCTTTCGGCTGATTATACGCATACACGTGGTGCACGCGGTTCCATACCTTTGCCCAGATTAGTGTACTTACAACAAAGGTCACAAATTTGTTTTTCCCCCTGTTTCTCTTGCTCTGGCAAGGTGCTACAATGGTGAAGACGGGTATATCGAGAAGGGTGCATGGTTGGCTTTGTGGCTAGAACATGCTATAAATTTCAATAGGTTATAAAGTGCAATAAAAACAAAGTGAAGTGAGCGTTTTGTTCTCTGCCAAGCCAATCTAGAGCACATGCTCTGGCGGTGCTCCGTGTTAGGCGACGGCGAAGCCATCACGCTGTCCAAATGGGAGGCTGCTATTATATACCAGCTCCGCGCTAGAAGAGCAGCTATATGGGCAGGCCAACGGGCCCGCGACGCAGCAGAGAGACTTGGTCTTTCTGTTCCGATGTCGGAGCGGCCCGCAACGTGCTAGAGCGCGTTCCGATGAACCATAATAAAGTTTATCCATCCATCAATCCATCCTTTATTGTTATTGCGCTCCCTATCGAAACTAAACTCGTGCTGAAAATCACTTTTCTTCCTACAATGTCTGCAACAAAACACCCTTCATGATCCCCAGTGTATTTGCAGAAAAAATAGGTACAGTATACCACTGCCAAACAAACATTCATTGTATTCAGTATGTCCGCTCAACTGTTTGCACCGTGAGCCCCTTTTTACAAGAAGTTACCGTAACTATGTTAAAGTATAATTGTTAGCAAAAAATGCGCCAACAAAGCGTAGATATTTGCCACTTAAAACACCCTGCTGCCGATTCCATGTTCGGGCATCTATAGATTACTGGGTCGGGCCTCAGTCGGGCCTGATCTGTGGTCGGGCCGGGCCGGGCCGGGTAGGCGAAATTTTTTCTCGGGTTCGGGCCAGGCCCGGGTCTCATTTTGAGTCACCGGGCCGGGTTCGGGCGGGTAAATTTGAACGAGGTCCGGGCCCGTGCAGTGCTCTAACCGGGACTACGCCGAAATGATGCCACTCTGCTTTGCCGTTTATGGCTAAGAGCGACTTTCACAAAGTCATTCTCCTTTCGAATCGAAATGACGGACAACCCGTTTTGTGACAACTGTGGTAGCGAGGAGACACTCCACATCTTCTGCGACTGTCCTCGCTATAATGCGCAGAGAAAATCATTCGCAGTCGCTCTTGCTCGTATAGATCCCAGACCGATGACGGCAGAAACCATTCTGGAATGTCGTGCTGAGAGGTCATCGCGGGTGAAGGCGACGAAGGCACTGCTCAACTTCTTGAAGGCATCAGACTTGCACCGGCGGTTATAGACTAACAGCGTTAGCATGACTGTGAGATGTGTGTGACTCTTTAGATGCTAAGCATCTTATAGCGGAGTTCAAACCGGTGGTGGTGGTGTGCGGAGTGACCACCACTACTGCGCATGCGCAAACCCTCTCCACACACCTCTCCACTCCCCTCCCCCTCGTCGCCCCCTCTACCCCTTCCCCCTTTCCACTTCCCCCTCTCCACTCTTCCTCTGAAACGCGGGCTCGACATGCCGAAATTCTCTCCTGCGCAACGCCGCGATGAGCGCCAGCGCATGCGCGTCCCCTCCCCCTCAATCCACTCTCCTACGCTGCCCCCATCTCGCGCGCCTGTCGACCGCGTCCCCCGCTCGCCCTGTGAGAATTAACGGATAGGCTAGAGGGAAGACACGACGCGCGTAACGCTCCTCTTCGCGTTCCACGATGCGAGGTCGGTAGCATGCCCAACGAACGCCAACGGAACGCGATCGTGCAAGTGCTCCGGCTTCGCATCGCCTCATGGTCTCCTTTAGCGGGAGATGGTGTATTTTTTGTGCGTACGTGCTTCCCTTCTCTCTCTCCCTTTCTCTATCTTTATATCTCCCCCATGCCTTCCCCCAGTGTAGGGTAGCATACCGGTCCTTCTAGACTGGTTAACATCCCTGCCTTTCCTTTCTCTGCTGTTCCTTCCTTCGTAAGACAGCAAGATGCACGGTGTCACAGAGACGTAACCGCAGGATCAGTCACACGCTGACCAGAATAAAGATGACAATAAAGCTTTACCAAAATATTAAAAGCTCACTGGCCTACCCAATGGCGATGTGGTTCGATGCAGCTAAAGTCCCTTTAGCGGCAGCCAAGCCTGTTATATAGACAGCGAATATGCAGAGATACCGCTTAGCATCGCGGAAGACCCTGCGAGAATCCTACGGTTCCCAGAGCACACCCAATGCAAAACATATGAAAATCGAGGAAAGCCAGCCATTGCCGACGCATACTCTGCTAGTGCCTTGCATTCACAGAACCAAAGCTGTCACGTGAGCTGATGAACCGCGCATGGCGCAATATTCTCGAAATGAAGTCATATATTGAGGTATACCTTAAGGTATACCTTGACGCAGTAAATAACTCGCTTCCACACGGGGAAGAAAGAGGTTCGGAAGGCAAAGCATGCGATCGCGCCTCGCAGTGTGTATACCTAGAACTCTTGAACACAGGAGAGCGGGACGTGGAAACGAGAAAGGAAGAGAGAGAATGTGAACCTTCAGTAAACTAAAGAAGGTCTAGTTTCAAAAAGACGCCTTTCTTCTTCTTCCTCCTCCTCGTCCGCCTCATCTTACCCCCCCCCCTCTCTCTCTCTCTCTCTCTCTTGCATTTGTACGACAAGAGCTCTGCCCCGCACTGAGTGAAAAGAACACAAGCAGCGTGGAGCTTCAACCAGAGCCAAGCGCAAACGCTCCGATACGCACAATCACTATATACAAGCTCGCAGTGGGGCACTACACCAAAAAGGGGTGCTTAAGGGCAAAGCGGCGAATTCCTGAGGCCAAGTGCGCGAATGCCCTTCTGAGAGGACGAGGAAGAGAGAGAAGGAGGATGAGGAAGGTAAAAAAAAGAAAGGAACGTAAGCAAGATTAGCGGTAAGGCTCCTATATATCTTGCAGGGCAGCCAAACTGGCGAGCCGAGCGCACGCCGGGGTCCCTTGCTCCGCCGCCGTTCCTGCCCTCGGGGGAGGCCATAAAGCGAAGCCCCGGCTACATCGAGCCCAACAACGCCGCGGCCACGGCGGCAAGCGGAAGGGTCAACCGGGTTCTGGTCGCCCACTGCATGCCGTAAAACAGTGGTGGCGCGCCGGCCGTGATTGAAAAGGCTGCGGCGGTTGCGACGGCGGAAGTCCATGTGTCGCTAGCGAGCCACCCGCCTCGGAGAAGACGCAAGCCCCCTTATCACCGACGCAACATGCCTCGCGCTGTTACACAGACGCAACCGGGCGTATTAAAAAGCAAGCAGTATAGCCAACGGGACTAAATGGTGGGATGGTTAGTCATGGTCGACTCTTTAGGTGCACGAGCCGTAAACGTACGAGCGCCGTAAGAGGAAAAGAACACTTCGCCGGCTTGGCTCCGGCTATCTTTTTGTTTTGTTTATTTTCTTTACCCGATGGTTCTTCGTATGTACATATACCTGGTATCGTCAGCGGAATAAACAGTTCAAAGTCAGCGCTCTTTACATTCTGTCATAGTCCTTTCCAGTTTTGCGCGCTGTTACATGTCTTGCGATGGGCCCAGCAAGCGACCATTCTTGCTTCACCAGCAGCTTTGTGGTACAGTTATTTACAAGGCCCGAATTATGACTCCAGTCCATTATTATTATTATTATTATTATTATTATTATTATTATTATTATTATTATTATTATTATATTATTATTATTATTATTATTATTATTATTATTATTATTATTATTATTCACTACTACAACACGTGTAGTACCAGGGCCCAACTCCGGCAGGAACTCCACACTTTCCTCGGCCGGATGCGGTCGCGCACGCTTTATCTTGACAGGGATCAGCAGACAGCTCATACCTTTGTACGTGCCGTTCTCACCACTCGGTTTGCGACGAAGCGACAGACAGCACTATGGTCGCGTCACTCGCTGCAGCGGCAGGGTTCCCTGACGCCGGCGTTGAATTACGCCAGGCTGGACGCTCAAGGAGCCGCTAGCCTTACTTCGTTCAACATTCCGATTTGTTGCTGTCACATTCGCTGCTTCGCCCTTGGGGCATAAACTGTGACTTTTTTCAAGAAAATACTTGTTAATAACCTACACTATTTCTAGGCTCACGTGATATGTGGTGTCCTTGCAATAACATGGGCGAGAAAAGAAAAGTTGCGAGGGCCTCAAGATCGGCTCATCGCTATACAACGCTCATGACCAATAAACTGAAACGCCGCGACTGAACAGCCTCAAAGAGAACCAAAGGGTTGGAAATAAGAATATCGCGAGAGACCGGGAAAAGCCATACGAAGAAACGTAAACGGCGTCTATTCCTGACATGGGTGACCAATAACGCCGAAGTGTGCACTTTTCACAGTGCCAACTATCCCTTCACCAAGACGTCAAGAACACAGTCATCTAAACGTAAGAGCCCTGAGGCTGAGGCCTCTATTTGTCTAAGCCAGTGGCTCAAACCGCCGACCACCCAAGCTCCCACGGCTCGACAAAGCGGAGACAACGTCGAAAGCGAACACGGACGGAGGACTTCCGCAAACGATCGGTCACAATGCGAATAAGAGGCGCTTCTGAAAGAGGCAAGTGAACGACATCACTGTGCCACAGCGCAATCCAAACTTGCGCCCCGAACAGCATGGAGTGTCTAGGAGCGCACAAAAGTATTTGTCTTAATTCAGCCAAGCACGCGTGCGGAACTGTCCGCAAGCATTTCCAGCTCTCATTCGCGAAGAATCGATCGATCGAACACATGGGCAATATTTCACAGCGACTGACTTGATTTACCTTTACTTCTGCATGTCGTGATTTGTTAGGATATACTGAAATGAAAGTTAACATTGCAAAGCATTACTGGAATAAGCCGTAATGATACCTAGAATGCGCTACAGAGTGTTTCAAACAAACATGCGACGATAACGCTAGCAATTCGACGAAAACGTTACGGAGCTTACGGAACTACGCTGTTCCGTATACGACAGCAGAATCAGGGGCCGAATTCACAAAAATTCTCTTTCGTAAGTGCACTTTCCCAATGGTCATCCGGCTTCCCTAATGATACGTTCCGCATCGTGACTGGCTGAAATATTCTCTTACGAAATTTTTTAGCGTAAGAGGCTTTTGTGAATACGGGATCACAACTCTAAGCGGCACAAACGTTGCAGCCATTTTCGCAAAGCTCTATATTTCTGTAGTGATCAAATTTCGAGCAAAAAGAATATTAAGCCACCTCTGACTGCATCCGGTTTCCGCGTGAGCACAAAACAAGAGAATTTTTTTTTTCCGTTAAGCCCAGAATAGCTTCTTCCGCTTCTTCCTATTTAGACCGAATAAAAGCAAACGGAATCAACACGAACGATCCAAAACAGCCGCTGCTCCCCATATCCAGTCGCGCTTCCATTCGCAAACACAACGCATCAGAAACACGAGAGCGCGACCCACCACGACGATGCTATTTTTCGCGCACAGATACAAACACCGCGGCGTCCCTTCCGCGTTTTGCTGTACAGAGAAGAAGGCCGAAGGACAGAACGGCACAACCCGATCGAGAAAAAGCAAATCGCGAAGACACGAAGAGCTCTGAAATCTCGGCAGAAACAAACGTCAAAGAATGAAAGCGGTCCCCGATACACAAGCGCCGTATAGGAAGAAGTCGCTCTTCGATCAAAACTTTACGAGAGTTTCGCTCGTAGCTTTCTCTATATCCGCCACTACATCAACGCGAAACGAAAAAAAAAAGAAAAAATCGGTCCCGTAACGCTGGCAAGAGAAGCGTAAAAAGGAAATCAAAGGAACCGAGGTCGTCAGCGCGGGGAACGGCGGGCATGAAAGGTCCGCTATCTATTCACAGCCGAATTGAGTGGATTGGTTTCGTTTATATCAATCTGTTCCCGCCGAAGGCGTCTATATACACGAGCACTAAAGAATGGAGAAAAAATACATCGCCTACATACGGACCGATAAAGGGACTACTGTGGAAAAAAAATAATAAATGAGGGTCCAGCAGCCGCGCCGATGGCATGCGCCGGCGTGCGCCGGCGACGAGCCCGAAATAGATCGAATATCAGCAGCGAAAAGTGGGTGATGCGAAATTTACGCTCATACGCACACTACATGCCTATCACGAATCCAAAGCGCTCAGCCGCGTTAGACGCAGCCAACCGAATACGACTCGTTTTCTATCATATCCACGCCTCCCTCTTTTTTTTTTTTCCTTCATTTTTAACGAAACCTATAGGCAAACGGCTTCTTGTTTCGGAAATAACGCTTCTGGAAGATCCCACAGAAAGAAACAAACGATCTTTCGCGCTGTTCTTGCAGTCAAGAGGCGCATGACAACGAATGAAACGGAAGACATTGACTAATTTCCATACTGACACGGACGGAGCGGAATGAAACACGACATGGAGCCTTTCTCGACTCTTCTTCTTTGCCCATACCCTTCTCACACGCGCTCGCAATAAGGAGTGTCGGCTTCTGTCGAATTCGCCTCAACGGGCGTCTTTCAAGGTACTTATTTTAAGCGAGCCTCCGCCCGCTCAGTAGTGTGCGCTCCACTTTCTATTCTGTTTTTTTCGACGTTGAGTTGTTCCATGGACGCACCTAGAGCTCGTATACGTCCCAACGCCCTGCAGTGGATTGAGTGACAGCTGGATTAGATATACGTCCAATGAAGATAACGTTACGAAAGAGGAAAAAGGCATCACCTGAAGGCAGCCCGAAAGATATTCTGCTTTGAAGGTTCGTGCTGTGTACGGCGAGATGGGGACCAATCTTTCCGTCTTATCGAACGTTCTCCATCTCTGAAATTTATACAGAACCAGGCCGAATTCACAGAGGTTCGCAACACCGCAATGCTATTGGCTGCAGGCCCTCGCGGTAACGATGTCCGGCATAGCGGTTGGCTGTTGTTTTCTCTTGCGAAAGGTTCGAGCGTTAAAAGCCTTTTCGTGAATAAGCAACCCGATCTCTCAATATTATCATGCGTGAAAATATGCGACAATACCTCTAATGGATTCGGGGAAACGCTGAAATCTCATTTCCAACCCATTGTTCTTGAAAAGTTGAGATACCACCCTCGCGTCACAGGTATAGCGACGCTATGCTTCATTTTAGAGCGCACAGCGCTTCGCTTTCCAATAATAACCATGCTTCACGTACCTTTTGCCAACGTACGCAATTTATCGCTGCGCGCAAGATGCGGCAACCCAATTCGCGAAATCGCTGCGATGTATAGTCTCAACATGTGTGCCCTAAATGTCTTATCTAATCAGATTTATGCAAGCAACACGGACATTATTCCAAACTCTAGACTAAACATAGCGCTCACCTCTGCACACGGCACGCATTACTGAAGCGGTGTCTATAAAAAGTCCTTCAGGTTTGCACACGGCACGCATCTCTCCGCGGCGGTTGTCGACGTGCTCCAGCGATTACTCAAGAATGGCGGAGCCAGAAATACTCACGATGATACGTTAAACAAGCTTAGCGGCAGGGTATCTTTTGTCAATCGGAATACTGGATAAAGCACCCTAAATATCAGCGAAAGGGAGGGAGGTCGAGAGTCAGCCATAGCCAAATAAGTCGCGTAACTTTTCCTTTTTTCACGTAGTGATGGCGGACATCTTGTTGTCTAGTTCTTGCTGATATATTCATGCATAAATTTATTTTTATAGCACACTCATCATATTTTGTATCGTGTAGTTGCGCGCTGTTCTCATGTTTTGCTCATCTGCGCATTCTACATACCTTGCAATAAGGATAACGTACATAACGCCGCTGCATCACTTAACGTCGACGTGCACCAAGCCAGTCCCAAGTTAGCATTCTTAAGCACTCTTTCGGGTTTACCTCATCACGACACGTTTACGCGATAGTGCATTCGTACAGGAGTCCCCGTGGACCAAGCGATAGCATAAGCACCTGAACGACAACAAAACACAATAAACAAGAGCATCGCAGCTGCAGCTCGGGTGCCGCCGGAAAGCATGTCAGGTCTGTGAAGCCAGAAAAGCGAGAAGGCCTCGCTTCGCTAATCAAGTATATATATATAGACGTGCACGAATGAAAGCAACGTCGTGCAGAAAACAGGCGGCTGCCGAGCAGCCAATGATAACAGTGCCGAGTAGACGTTATAGGTGCTCACTTCCGCGTTTCATACAGCCATTCAAGAGCACATTATGCGCCACATATACACGGCTGAGCACACCCGCAAACTGACCGTGACACACAGCGGTACAGACAGTGGCTAACATTCGGCGAACCGAAGGACGAAGAGCGCCACAGACTCGCTGCCGACGATCGGGCAGTGTTTCTTCCACGCCGTACGCGGTGTAGCGAGGCGAAAAAGCAATGTCGTGTAGTGAGATCCAGAAACAACGTAATATCATCCTTATCCAATGTTCAATTCAGCATCTGGTTCAGGTAAACGCGTGAATGTTTGTGTGTACCTCTCTCTCTCTCTCCGCGTGTGTGTGTGTGTGTGTGTGTGTGTGTGTGTGTGTGTGTGTGTGCGTGTGCGTGTGTGTGTGTGTGTGTGTGTGTGTGTGTGTGTGTGTGTGTGTGTGTGTGTGTGTGTGTGTGAGAGAGAGAGAGAGAGAGAGAAAGACGAGGTTGTAAAGATGACAGTGCAACCGTATTGGAGCCAACCATATTGAAGTGTTAAAATCTATCCAGAGTCCGCAAATGGGCCTGGCTCATAGTCATATTATAACGTGTTGGCACATGAGGCCCACCACCCTCGCAGTACACGGAAGCGGGGGGCGTTTGTGGTTTGCAATTCAAAGTTAGCAGACAACGAAGTCTGCAATCACTCTTCCCACGATGCTTGCACGAGAATGAGGAGGAAGAGGGAAGGGGTGGTGAGACCGTTCTTGATCGACTCATTTCGGTGATTCTTGAATCTGTGCGCCACGTAGTGCCCGAGCAACGTCGCTAGCGTACGGTATAACGACCAGCATCCTCCTGTTCCACTAGAGAAGCACTTAGGCGACGCAGCAGAATCACCGATAAGAGGTGCACCCCTCATTTCGTCGCGCCGACACCGGTGTAGCCACTAAACACGCCCACAAAAAGTGACGCCCCCCTACTTAATCTATCGAGTACGCCATACATATAAAACGTCCATATATTACCAGTATGTCGGGAAATACGTACAAAACAAAAACGTGTTTCTGCGCGGATCCGCAACACACCGTGCGTCGACAATCGTGTCCTATCACGGCAAGCATCGCAGAAGTGGCCTATGGCAGGAAGCCAAACAACAACAAAACAAAAGCAAGAATCCGCTAGTACTGTAAGGTAACGTACAAAACAGCGATCGATGCAGCACGATGCGAAAGCGTAGCTTCGCTCCTCTCGCACATTGATCCCTGCGTGCCTGTGCGGCGAGCAGGCGCCGCGCCGTGTTCACCGCCAAACGAGTGGGCGCTAATCGAGGGGGACACGCGAGCACAGCCAAATTGAACCCCCCCCCCCCCCCCCCCCCCCGACACACTCTCTCCCCTACGTCGGCAACGTAATTAGCAACGCCGCGCGCCGCCACGGCAGCACTTAACTAGCCCGGCGCAAGAATGCAAAAAATAAAGAACCAATCCACGCGAGTTTATCCCGAACACCCACGGTTCTAGCCACTATCCTCCTTCCTCTATACCCCCTTCCCGCGTAATCAGCAAGAGATATCGAACGTGAAAAAAAAAAAAAGGTAGCCGATAAAAGTATGAATCCAAAACTCGCTGTCCAGGCCGTGATGCCACGGGTAGGAACACAATTAACACACCAAAACCATGGACACAACGAGCGAAAGATGGGAAGAAGGAGCTAACGGGTGATAAGGCGTCTCCAGAATACGGACACTGAGATTAACATGGCGCACAAGCGCACAACATCAAGCATGCGGGGAAGACAGCACCTTATGCCAGCGCCAGCCGTCCTCTAACATCATGGATACTGCAAACGGGTGCGAATGGAATGTTTCAGCTGCCGCAGCTAAAGACGACACAAAGCGAGGCGGGCTCCGAGATAGCGAAGGCGTCAACCACGCAACCGCACGCTGCAGTATACGAGTAAAACCTTTTTACGAAAGGTGCTGCTTATCGACGCCACAGTCGTCCGCGAAATACAACTCCACCTCACTATAGGGGCGTGGTCCAGTGCACGCATGACATGTGGGCGGGCACACACACGCGAGCCGAGTCGTCGCCCTTAATGCGGCCTTCGTGCATTATTACTTCGACGACGCGCATCTAGGGCGGCGACTAATGGCCGCGAGACGCGGAATCAGCGCGATGAGTCTCTCTCTCTCTCTCTCTCTGTACGAGGAACACATACGACCAGCTCAAGCGAGCTGCGTACCGCTGCGCGCACTTAAGGCGCGCTTACATCTATACTTCCCTCGTTAAATACTCTAAATGCTGCATGAGCGTAGACGCGAGCGCCTACATTCTGAGAGCGCGCCGCCAACATCAAAGGATGACGGCGCATCCGACCGGTAACTGTCGAAGGCACAGAGAAGACGCAGAACGGCGAGCGAAAACTCTTGCTGAGCGCGTGTACACGACGAATCAAAGCAGGCGTACACGGAGAGTGTCTGTCCTAAGTGTACGAGATCAAAGGCTGCCAAGGCGAATAACTTTCCTCATGCGACAGTTGGACATATAGTCGACTAACTCACCTCCATATGCTTATCTTGCTGCCTACAGCTCCTTCGTATCTTTCCGTATCGCCGGTATCGATTCCGTCATGGCAATTATTTCCAGTCTTTTCTTATACGCTACTCCGTTTGCCTGAGTTCAGAGAAGCTGTAGACGCACTCATGCCGCATAACACGTACTCATGCAGAATAACATTTGCTTACGGAAAGTCGGCCGACGTCGCGTCCACTCTGGTATTCGAGAGAGGACATCTGTAGCTTTGAGTGCGCGCGACCAAGGCCGACCATCACTGCCGATGCAAGATGCTGGCGTAACGTACCTTGACGTGAACGTGAACGCACAACCTGTCGGGAGTCGAGTGCTTCAGAAGAGAACAGCTGTCTCTACCAATATTGCCGCACGTACGTGGCAGCAAGGAGGAAGTGACTTTCGATTACATCCTCGAACAGACAGCAAGGGTGAGTGCAGATCGAGAGGATCAGAACTAATGAGCACGACACGACTGCAGGCGCTCACTGACGTAAGTACTGGTAATGTAAGCGACACGCAGACATAAATACCTTCCCGCGATCATCGTCGGTTGCACTTTCTAGCAACACTCGCTGCTCGTAGGCGCGGAAGTACAGTCGCGCTCAGTATCACTTGGAACACGGGAGCGAATGTCCTCACAAGCTGAAACGTAGCGCCCGCCTTCAAATTGCTATCATTTGCACGATTAAAGGATATTATCTCACTCGGGATCATTTCCATTTGAGAGAACAGTTCGCTAAACATCTTATTTCTAGAGCAATGCTTGAAACGTGAAGAAAGGACAAAAAAGAAACAGCGCAGCGACATGATGCTCACTCCTCTGTATTTTCTATATACGACCCGAACCTATTTGCGCTATGTGGAAATGTCGGATCGAAATGCACACGAATCGAAATGTGCCATGTCAACTGTCCTAACACGAAAGGAAACGAAGTGTGTAAGAAAAGGTAGTTTTTAAAGCTTCTGCTTCGCGCGCGTCTATGCCCCGTTTCCGTTTGTTATGAAATTGCATACCATGACACCCCTTGGTGCTACAAACAGCGAGCTTTGCTGTAAGATATGAGCAGCAATAGCCCCGTTTTATAGCCTTGCTGGTGCTACAATTGCGCGCTGAAGGGCGCTCATCAACACTCATTCACTCGCGCACGCATATTCACCGGCAAACGCAACCATGCATCAACCTCAATGCACTTCATAATTCCAGGCTGCATGTTTTAGCTGCAACGAAATTCGGCTTTTTAGAACTATACGAGTAGCGCGTAAGCGGCCAGTGTACGCACCTAGCCATAAAAAGTATCGTTACGCATCACTGCGTGCGTCCGGCGCTATGTCCGTGCCCATTCCGTCTTGTACTCGCTTTGTTTGCGCTCTAGTCTTAATCAAGTTGAACATTCTAGCTCAATCTCAAACTCTACCAGCCATAACGGAAAGGAGATCACAACGAGATGCGACTTCAGCCGCACTGTTCACGCGTATATCTGGTCAGCTGGTGGCGTTATACCGCCGCCGTTAAGCTTATGTTGATCACTATAGTTACCGCACGCGAGTGTTGTACTTCGTCACGACAGTTCCGCTCGATGAAGTGCACATCCCGCGATAGAGTTTCCTACAATATTCACTAGAAAGAACTCTGGCGCTGCGATCATTCAGCCACCATGGGAATGATGGGTAGTAAATGGATTTGCCTAATCTTCGTGCTTGCGGATTCGAACGCACTTGTGGCTTTCTTTACAGTTGCGTTTTGGCTTTTGTTTCGGATAAAACAGCGGATCGTTGCGAACTTCGTGAGACGACTTGAATACATGAGCCTTAAAGGGTCAATGTGGTGAAGTGGACCCACTGAACGTCTGCTGAACTGCGTCTTGCGACAAAGCGGCTGCAGGCCACACGGACCCAAACGGGGCCTTGAAGAACGAAGCTTAGGCAAATTCGCGTACTACCCGTCATTCCCATGCCGGCTGCAGCGCCATGCACTGCAGCTGCCATAGTCAATTGCGCCAAATTTCCCTTTAGGGTATTATTACGAAACTATGCATCCCGCCATTTACGACACTCAAAAACGGCCGCGCTAAACTTTCAACCGCGCGCAACCAAGAGCCGAACACGCAGAAACCGCCAGGCCCCTCAGATGTATATACACGGAGAGCACTGGCAAAAAAAAAAAGGCTGAGGTGATGTCCACGTAGGAACACCGCGCTGCTTTCATAATATTTTAAGAGAAAAATTGTCCGCTAATAAGAAAATGCCCTTGCTTAAACAGAATACACTGCTCCGGCTTCCTCTCGAGCAAGTCAAAAGCGTGATTCAGAAATAACCGCTTGATGGCCGAGTTACGATGGCGCACATTCAGAATGGTACACGGCCGATGGCGACGCCCCAGCTAAAACCTCCTAATGAGAGGCGCGGTGCGGGCGAAGCAATCGCTGAACAAATAAACGAGAAAAGCAGGGCGGACAGACGGGCGCCGGGAAGTTCCGGAATCTCGAGGGAGTTTCGCAGCTGATCAATCGCTCTGGCCGCGTAATAAAGTGGACGCGGCCGCTCACGAAAATCACGGCCATTTCAGGCACACCAGGAAAGGCGCCGCGCAATCTTCAGGATGGTAACATCGTAAACGCCACAGCGCTACGCAATAACCACTCGAACGCGGAGAGTGTTCGCAGTCGCCCGGCATAAATGACGAAAGCGCCGACCGGCTCAAAGAAAGAAAGAACCAGACATGCGAAATACCGAAGAGAGGAAGGAATCCTCAGAAAAAAATCACAGCATATCCACGGAGTGAATGATGATGAGTGGGCGAAGCTGCGGAGGTTCATCGGTAAACCGTGAATCTTCCGTGAATTCTGCCCAGTACATCATCACCGACGTGAGATCGGGCGCGTTTATACTAAAGGTTCGATGAGCTATGACGACATGCAGCACACTTTAATTTTACATGTACGCTGTGAATTTTCATTGTTTAGAAAACCATTCCTTTAGAAAACATCTGGCGTCTTTCGTTAAGCAGCTGGCGTCTTTTCGTTTTGCTTTAGAAACATCTGGCGTTCTTTCGTTTTGCTTTTAGAAAACATCTGGCGTCTTTCGTTGGTTTATTTCATCAATCAACGGCGTTTTGAACAAAATTTTTATTGTTTAATCACGCACAGGAGAAATCTCACCGGGCACTACATTGGAGGTAAACAATGGCTGCTAATGGGAATGAGAGACAGAAGAAGTCGGCTTTTAGCTAACACTTACACTTCTACTTCTACTAACGTTTCCTACTGGAACATGCCAATGGCTGCTAATGGGGAATGAGAGACAGAAGAATTCGGCTTTTAGTTAACGCGCACGCTGCGAATTTTTTATTGTTGAACAACGCACAGGAAAAATCTCCCACCGGCACCACCTTGGAGGTCAAGATCTGGTACTAGCGTTACGACTGGTTACGCACTACGACTACGACAACTACGAGGGACGAACGGGTGCCGCCTTAAGGAGCTTCGCCCCTAAAAAAGAAAAGATTGCTTAGAGGCAAGCGCCACCTGGAAGAACAAATGAAAGGTGTCAAAACAGCACGTTTCGGCGGTTGTTAGAAGGAAAACCAGCATCCTCATAATATTCTACTGTGGCAAGAACGATTGGCGTATAACGCGTTGGAGAAGCGCGGCGCAATCCCCGACACTAAGATGCAGAGAAAGAGACAAACATTAACTAGCAAACGTGTGCGTACGACGGGCACAGTTACACGAGTGACAGGCTAGCTCGCATGTTGAATCCTGTTACGTGAATTTCGGCTGACGCACAGCTCTTAAGTACAATTTTGGCGCACAATATAACGTGACGCACAATGTCGTGTCTACAGCGAATACATACGCCGCTTAACTATTGCGACGCCAAATTCTATAGCGAGGTCAGCACATTCACGGACGAACGGATCATCCTCCCCTTGCCTCTATTTTGCCCGCGCGAACTAAAACGGCTAGAACAATACAGTGGGACTCCATATCTGAAATTGAATCATCGATCTCGCCCGGCACCGGGGCGCGAAAGCGACGCAACCTTTGACAAAATAACGTACGAGATTCTTCCCAAACGAAATGGAACTATACCGCCACTACTCCAACGAACCAAAAGAAAACCTAAGCGAGCAAACAAGGCACGATTATTCGGAACCTGGAACTAATCGCTCGATTCGATTAGAACTTCGCGCTGTCAGCCCCGCTTGAAGTGCGGAGAAGGCTGGTTTCGTTCGCATTACGCTCGAAGCGCACGCGGAGGGAGAGAGGCGAGCACGAAGCCGCTCGACAGGGAAGCGCGCGGTATATGGAAAACCGCGGGAAACCAGAGAGCATCCGGAGAAGCCGTTCACGGCGGGCGGGCGGGCGCTACGTGTGTCAGGCGCAGACGCGCCGCGTGCACACCCCGGAGAATCGCGCGCAACGCACCGGCAGAGCCGTCAAGCAGCGCTCGCGATATTTCCACAGACACGCAAATGCGAAGGGGAGCGGGCGACCGAGCGGGCGCACTCCGACGCTGCGTGG
Source organism: Rhipicephalus sanguineus (assembly GCF_013339695.2). NCBI lineage: Eukaryota > Metazoa > Arthropoda > Arachnida > Ixodida > Ixodidae > Rhipicephalus > Rhipicephalus sanguineus. Next base: position 181,429,472 of record NC_051178.1, read on the forward strand.
CTCTAAGCACCCACGTTCTCTCTCCTTCTCGGCGGCGGTTTTCCGCAATTAAAGGTCTCCCCCCACCCTGAATCTGACGGAAGAAGAAAAAAATATATACGGAAAAATAATAATCTCGTCGTGCGCTCTCTCTGTGTACACGCGAGAGAGACGGTAACTCCCGCACTTACTGCGGCGCACGTCAGCGAAACGGCCCGACCACGTCGCGACCGTTGATTATATAACGCCCTTGATCAACGCCACCAGCAGGGCCCTGTATAGCACCGCTCAAGCATTGCTCAACGCTCTGGCGAAGCCGCAGGGGAGCCGCAGTTGAATCGGAAAACGCGAGCGCGCGAACGTGTTGCTGCAAAACAGCGCGCGAGAAAGATGGAACGCAGGAACCTTTCAAAACTAAAAGCAAAAAAAAAAAAAAACAATGTACAGTTTCCTACTGCGCAAACGCGACCATTTGCGCGATGCTTGCGTAGGAGGCGGAAAAAGAGGGCAGGTGTTAAAAAAGTACACTCGATAAACAAGGCACCGAAACAAAATTTAAAAAAAAAGGGAAGAAAGGTAACAGGAGGAACGCAATTAGAAACGTCTTAAGGGAAATTCATGAGATGTATGCGGTAACCCTTAGAGCAAAGGAAACTTAGCACTCCTGCTGGGCAAAACTGAACGCAGCCAAAAGCTTGTCGCATAAACGAACTTTCCAATTACAAGAAAGCGAGAGGCAACGAATGCGGACAGAAAACACCGGAGAATAGCTTCGTGGTGCTACCCAGCAGAGATATCCAACTGGCGTGCGCTCCGAACGTGCGTGACGACGACTGCGTCAAGCTAGACGAGAGCACAGCGACGACGCAGATGGCAATATCGTGCCCAAAGATCTTACGCGGCAGATGGATCGACCAAGACGTGACGACGAGGAATTACAGCGACGGTTATTATAAAGAATGTGGAGGTCCTTCGACAGCACGACCGTGTCGGAATGAACGAAGGGGGCAGGTATATATGATTATCGTGGATTTCGCAAGGCGATATTGCGGCCGAACGGATTAAGACGGTATGACGACGAGGGAATTATGACTATATATACGTGAACCTGAGAAACTAAAAAGGGCATGCCGAGACTCCTCGCTACATCGACAGGATTAGATGCCAGAAAGAAAGAGAGGGGGAATGGCAGGGAGCTTAACCGCGGATGAGTCCTGTTCGATGCGCTATACACTTGGGAACACGGCCGCAGTACGCCCTTAATTCATACATGATAATAGTATTACCTGAGACCTTGCGTGCCAAAACTACGGTATGACTATGAAGCACGTCACAGTGGAGGCCTGCAGAAACTTCGACTATTTGGTGTTCGTTAAGGTGCACTGATCTCGCACAGTGCGCGGGCCCCTAGCATTTCGACTCCATCGAAATGCGACTGCCGCGGCTGGCATCGAGCCCGCGACCTTCGCACGATTCATTCATGAAGCGCTTCGCCTTTGGCACATACGGTGTGTCGCTCGCTACACTGCTTTATTGCTTATCGCACTAACGTATACACATTCGTCAGAAAAGTTAAGCCGGAATTTTCTTCACAGAAATTAGCCAGTTGGCAGCGCGCCCGCAAATGACTACACACGCCCACTGGAATACAAGAAGAAGGAGAAGAAAACTGCAAAACAATAAGAGAAAAATCAACTCCGTTGACAGTGCACAGACGCCCAAAGCGTGCCTGAACATTTTCTTTCTCCGGAGGTCACGCTGCCGGCGTCATCTCAATTTGCGTTCTTCTTCTTCTGCTTCGTTTCCAAACGTCCTCTCAGATTTTCAGGTGCGTATGAAATGTTCCCACGTGGCAGCGTGACAGGGCCCTCGGGCGACGCAGATTCTTCGCCATGAAAAACCTTTCCACGAAACACGCGGATTTAACATACACGTGTAAGCACGCAACGTCTACAGCAATGAACGTCGCGCGTTCTCGTCGCGATGGCCAGGTCGCCTAGAGCCATCCAAGTCTACAACCTTCTTTACGCGTTACAATTTTACATGTAAAAAATAATAAATGCCCACACCCACGCCTGACGCATTTCCAAAGACAGAGCGACACACGCGAAGCGCCGTGAACAGCGTATAGAGCCGCGCCAGAGATGTAAATAGAAGACGTTCACTCTCAGAGCGTGAAAACTTCTGCGTTCCTCTCAAAACTTAAAGCACCCGCTCCTGTGGGAGGCGCTCATTCATTCTGCTTCTTTTATTTTTATTTTTTATCTTTTCACCGACTTTCAGCAGCTGGCCTGAAGGAAAGCTGGCGCGCGCTGCACATATTCGAGGAAGCGTAACGCGGCGCACACGGAATCAAAGATCGAGGCGCTGCGTCGTCGACGATGGAATAAGGTTTGGCGAGATCGATGTAGAACATCGGGACGCCAGATTCCACCTCCAAAGGTTTCGAACGTGAACACGCGGAGGAGCACGCCAAATTCTCTCCTTTTTTTCCCTTTTGCTTTTCTATGTATAGTTACTAAACCTTCGAGGAGTCGGAACTATATTAAGCGCTTATTTCGACACCGACGGAAGAGATCTACGCGAGCCATTCTAATTGCGAATTTCTGAGTCCCTTAAAGGAAAGTATTAATGAAAGCATGTCTACACATACTGCGCTTCGCTCCTGCGAGTGACGCTATGGAAGATCAAGATGGCGCCAGATAACTTCGACCTAAATATGCACAACCTAAGTTTTACCCCAGTCTGCGCATATATTCTTCGGTAGAAACGTTTTCCCAGAAATGATGCCTCGAGCGCGTGCCTCAAGCGCACGCATTCGCTTTTGCAAAGGACTGCCCGAGGTCGACGAAGCGTACAACGTCACGAAAGAACGCGGGACGCTGAACGAAATTCCTTGCACTTGGCACTTACGGGGCATGTATACTGGCACTGATGCCAAGCATAAGCTAAACCCGCAGCGGTGGTTATACGAGTGCAGCGTCCTGCTGCTTTCCTCGAAGGCGCGGAATTCAGTACTCCAAGAAAAAAAAAATTGTATGTTGCTCTTTCTGGCAACTCCTGACATGTCACGTACACGAACTCTCTTTAAAGAAACACGTTGACTCCCTTTCGAGAGTGGCGCCTCCGACGACTCTCCGAAAAAAGTATAATGAATCTATAAATAGAGTCAGCGTGTATCTTTAAAGAGAATTACATACAAGCCAGGAATAACCAACAAGAGTAAAATGACTCTTGTGTTTTTCTTCAAGTGAACCGGAAGACCCGCGGTTTCCTCACATATCAAAAAGTGGTGAGGCTTAATAACGCTAGTACACCGTGCATTAAATTATTCCAATTATTCCGGCAATCTCAGAAAAGCAATGTCAGCCGGGCCAGTTAACACTAATACATTGTAAATACGACGCGAAACGAAGATGCAAACGTACAAAAAAGTAAACACACGAACGAACACCGACTTGCAACTCAGACTCCAATTTAAAAAAGAAAGGAACAGAGAAGAATCCACCCTCTCTGAACATTGCCTTCTTTCTTTCCGAATTAAATAGTTGTAAGTCAGCGGTTGTCGGTGTCCTTGCTTTTCCTGCGTGATTGCGCCTCCGTTTTGAGCTGCACTCCAAGAAAAAAGAGAGTCAAAAGAGGGTCATGGAACCGTGACTCTCTTCGGGTGTCCATCTGACCCCTTTTGGAAGGTACAGGCAGAAAAAAAGAGTTCGCATTTGGGAAGGAGTCACTGGACCCTCCTGAAGCGCGTTTCGATTGGCTTCGGTATACGGAAGAGCCGCCGCATACGCCATACATATCGCACGCTCGCCCTTTGGCGCCGTTGTGGCGCCTTGCTCGCGACGCAGACGGGGTTGGCGCCGGGCTGGCGCGCTGCTCTCCTCTCTCAGTCGTCTCAGTGTCTCAGTCTCCTGGTCCATTGGAATCTGTTGGAATGCGTTGCGTGGATGAGTTGGTTGCGCGTTTTCGGTGGTATTGACGCCGGCTCCGTGCACGACGTGACGCTTGGAGCGCGGAATATTCATGGAGCTGCGGACACCGACAACGGGCGCCAGTTAACGGTGAGTGTACTGCTTTCGTAGGTACTAATTATACAGCTTTAGCTGGGCGTCTGCAGCAGCTCTGCGGAATCTGCCAGCCATTTCCAACAGTAGCCTGTATCCGCGGGGCTGTTGCGGATGCCCAACTAAAGCTGTCAGTTAACGAGTTGCCACCGTTATGCGCGTTGCTGTACAAGCTCCCATAAAGTGAGCGATGCAAACAATAGTCGAGGGTCATTTCTTGCTGATCTCACGTCGTGTCTGCAGCACTACTGAAGGTGCAAGATGTTGTTTTGAGATGCACTTTAGTCTACTTCATAATAACATTTCCATCGACCTTGAGTGTGCGGCGTGTTTCCACGCGTGGGAACGTGAAAAAAAAAAAGCCTGTGTACAGAACGCTCAGACGCACCATATGTAATGGTTTTTGTTGGCTTAAAGACGGTAGTTTGAGGTGCAGATATAGTACGGTGGCTTCCAGAATGTATGCGGTAGTCATTCAAGCTGGACACGCCTCGCCGGTAAAGTGAAAAAGCTCTAGACTTTCGACGGCGCGAGTCGTTGCGGCCGCCGGCGTGCACTCTTTTCCCTCGTTTCTGTTTGCTGTTTTCGTGGTTTGCATTCACTGCGATGACGTTGGGTGCTATAACAGAATCGAGTGAGTGTACGTGACTGTGGGAGTTACGTACGCTAATTCTAGCATATGACATGTCTGATCTCGACGTAGACGGCGTACGCACGCGCTGGGTGTCGTTCGGGCCCAGTACTCGCATCTGTTTATCTGGGTATTTAAGGATGGGTTACGTTTGTAAAACGTGCGGTCAATAAACGCTCACGGCATGCCCCTGGCTGCCGGAGGATGTGCTTTGTTGTTTTGTTGTTAGCCTTTATTATGTCTGTGTGAACCACTTATTGTGTAGGTTTTGCAAACCTCTACTGCAATTTCATTTTCTCATCATAATATCACGTTCTGCTTTTCAGATACCGTTTTTCATGGTGCTCACGCTGAACAGGAGCGACAACCTAGCAAGCCACAAGTCTGATGCCTCAAGCCGTCACCACTTTTTGATTTATTCTTAATCACAAGGGATAAATATGGAAACATGATGGCGATTTCTGCTGTTCATTTAGCACCGTATGACACTGTGCACATCACAGTCACACATTTTAGTTGGCTATACTCATAGAAGCATGTAAATGAGGAATACCCAAACTTCTTAATTGGAAATCACAGACCATCTTTTCGCGCTTCCTATATAACTTGGTTGGAAAATATGAGATGTTTTGACGAGTTTTATTAAAATAATGCTAAAACTGAACTATTCTTTTTTTACAGCCGCTGGGCATAACGGCAAGTATTATTGGACTTCCTTAAAATGAATACTCCACTATTTTCAACAGTAGTCGCGCAAAAGTAGAGCTAGGATCAAATGAGTAGCTTAAAATACTTGTGGAGTCGCTTGATGCTTCGGTGTGGGTCCCTTGACCCCCCTAGGAGCGTTACCGGCAAGAGTCGTCTGACTCCCTATGAGTGGTAACGTGATCCTCCCGATGAGAGTCTTTGCACTCTTCCTAGAGGGTCAGGGGACTCTCCTAGAGCGAGCCGACCCTGACCCACCAAGAGAGTCACCGTGACTATTTAAAGAGAGTCCTATACGTGGCAAGTCAGAACTCTCCGAAAAGAGTCACGCATACTCTTTTTTTTTTCTTAGAGTGTGTGTTTACGATGGAACCTTTGCAGGCTCTGTCGACTTGCAGTAAACAAATCTCCCCTTTACTCATTCTCAGCTGACGTTAACGTCGACATATAAAAAGGGCAATAACATTAGCGACAAAAAGTTTTGAAGTATGACCTGGCGTATAAAAACAAACACAAGCCTGTTAAACGAGGTTAGCACAAAAACTTGACTACGACGCCCATGTGCGCACTTCGAAGCAAGAGTACGAGACATATATATATATATATATATATATATATATATATATATATATATATATATATATTAAGTCTGCAGAAGGACTAATCAGGTTCCCTTATCGCTGAAACTGGGGCCGCATTTACGAAGCTTCGCTCTCGTAAGTGAAGCTTCGAGAGCGAAGTCTTAACGGGGAACTGTGTCCTAACGAACGAATATGTACCATAAAAGCCTTGCACACGCACACGAATTTGTGGGCACGACGTAAAAGGTATGTGGAGGGGGCTTCTTAGTTGGAGTAAACATAAACTACCGAACCTGACTCAACACCGACCATTTGCGACTTTCACGTTACCCAATCGCACATGTTTATCCGATGTGCAGCTCTATGCGCCTGTCAAGCGAGTGTTCCACTACACCGCCCCTTTTAGGCCCGCACTAATCACCGGCTTTGATTTAACGCTCAAAACATAGCCGAATCACTAAAGTGCCATTGAAACGTAGCAGACGCGCAGCTTTCGCAAATTATAGACTTGGGATCCAACTACGGGCCGCGCGTAATTGGGTTTCGCTGGGCGCTCGCTCGCAAGACCAAACGTGAACCCCCTAAGCCGGCCGAGGTCGGGCATTTATGTGTATGTAGGTTTGCGCCGAGCTCTGCGCAAGCGCGGAATCGGGCACATGGGAGTGCAACGAGCAGGTCTGCGTTATAAATATCACCTTCGCTGTGCGAAGGTTGGTATAAGCTATACAGGAAGGAGCTAAAAAACCCCGCCTACCGCACACGTAAACGAGGCGTCCCAGCCAGGTCCTATGTGGATTGCCACTGAGCCCAACGTATTGGACTTGTCATACGTTGGGCTCAACCTGACATTTAGAAAACACGCTCGCTCCCGTGCGGCCAAGATTCACTCTGTCACGGCGTCATTTAAATTTATGTTCGATATGCTCTTAGCGCTGGAGCATATACGTCGATAACACGCATGTTAGCACAGTAAAAGCAGGCCGCGTTTGTGCTTCGGAACCATATACTCGTACGACTCAGTGAGAGAACTTGTCGCCATCGCTCGATATCGCAACATATAATAATAATAATAATAATAATAATAATAATAATAATAATAATAATAATAATAATAATAATAATAATAATAATAATAATAATAATAATGGTGATGATGATCATGATGAAGAACAACAAGAACAATAATAGTACTGTGAACCAAATCAAAAAACGCTTTACTTCTATCAAATACACATAGACGACCAATCGAACTTGGGAGCGACAAACGCGCCTGAACACCTTAACTGAACATACTTTCCGTACGCTGTGGTATCATGTCACCCTTCAAAACGACAGGCGACTCGAACGACCTTGGATGTCGGCAAAAACATTCAATGTTGCTATTTAATGCTCACCCTAAAGAACGCAAGCAAAACTTTTAAATACACGCGACGCAAAAAAAAAAAATCTGCTATCGTCCACAAATATTTCGGGATGCCAGCCCTCCTGATAGAAACGTAAAAGAGTGCCATCTTCGTCGCTGGGCACAGGCGCGACACGTCGCCCTCGCGACGGAAGAGCAGCCTTCAATCATTCAGGTGAGGACCGAAGACGACCCAGCAACAGGCAGCCCTGCCGCCTGCTCCTACCCCTAACGTCATTAACCTCAGGGAAAGCGAGAGAGATAGTGAAGTCGCGCTCCAGCCCGAGCCTAAAGGCCAGTCGCCCCGTCAGCTCCCTCCAGTTCTTTATTTTTCTTTTGACGCTTAATGTGCTGCTGATTCGTTTCGCGTTTGTTCACTTTTCCTCCGTTACTGGGCGTCTGCGTGAACTAAAAGCTGAGCCACACCGACGAGAGCACACAAACGACGTGGACGCATTGCAGGAGTGGCACGCAAGCAGCTTACCGCCCACTTTAGCGGGACGTGGAAGAAACATCAGCATCCATGTTGCAACGAGTTATCAGGAACCGTGGCTCTAAATCTTGCTGAGAAGAAAAACACGCAGTGCCAGAAAATTCTGGAACGTTTCACGTGCGCATTTGAAGAGCCTACGACGCAGCAGGCGAAGGCTTGTCAATCTCAAGAGCTTCCACTCAAAAGCTCGCCATTCCTCGAGCACGATACGCAGCAGTAGAACTTCGAGAATGTTCATGCGCGTGCTGAGCTTGATTCTTGAAAGAAAATTGTCTCTTGCGCCTCCTATACTCAATGCCGAACCGGTTACCAGGGCGACCATGCACTGCGGGCGTCAAGGCCTGTCGCGCGTTGTATACGATGCGGGAAACAACACCCGCACCAAGCCTTGACAGCCATATACGCTAGTAGCATACTTTCTAGCAGACTCATTCAATGTTCCAGCGGTCAGCATTTATAACAGCGATATTTTAACGCGCACCCAGTGGCACTCCACATATCTACACATGCACAACCGCAGCATACGGTCCTTCTTATGTCAAATTGTGTTAGGCAAAACTGGTGTCATGCCAGCAATGCCGGCCATGCAGGCTAGGCTAACCCCGCCTGCTGCAACATCACCATCACCATCACCACCACCACCACCACCACCACCACCACCACCACCACCACCACCATGACGCTCAAATCCCACCATGCCATTAACAATACCCGTTATGACTAAAAGTGCAAAGAACAGAACAGAACAGACGCGAGCTACCACGATAGGTTGCCGGCGAGAGGCATCGTGTTGGCTATATGTCTGACAGCGGAGTCATTGAATAAAACGCAAGGTGCGCGAAAACTCTTACCTCGACGACATTTAATTTGTTTAGAACCTCAACACCATGGCTGAATGCCAGAAATTAACACAATCATATTAACAATACTTCTCGCCAACAGACGAACAGTTGACGCGTGAGCCTTACCATAAGTTCACAGATCGGGGTGGGAAAAAAAGTACCGTGAGGATTCGTTTATACACACTGCCCGTTGCCCCGCGCATACGCGAAATGACTTAAAAGAAAAAAAAAAGAATGAAATCAAAGGCACTCACAAAGTAGCGCGACAACCAAGCACCCTCAAGCAGTAAAGGAAAAATAGGCAGGCCCACTGATTGACACCCCGGAGTGAGAAGCCGCACTCTCATAATACAAAAAACAGAACGAAATTCTGTAGCCTCGGTACATCTAGGGCGAAAGGAGGCTAAAAAAAAAAGATGACTATGACTACGCAGGAGGATCTCACAGAAAAACGCAGATCTGCTTGGTAGAGCTTGATGGTGCGGGTCAAGGGTAGAAACGGCAAATTTCTGGCACTTCCTGGGTATCTCAGGCTGACGATACGACGGTATTGCTGGCGACTCGGCGACAGGCGCTCGGAAGGCCGCATTCGCGAACTTTGGTCTTCTAAATTGCCATCAATCAACGGGCAAATAAATACTTTCGCTGCGAAGACAGATCACGTTGGTAGGAAAGAAAAAAAAGCGACGATCGGTAAGCCGAAAAACTTCGTAAGGAAAGAAAAAGCGGAATGCGCAAAGAAAGCGAGAAAACGCCATAGAAAGAGCGGCGAAGTATTGGTCGAGCGTTCTCCAGACAGCCAATTTCCAGCAATCCACCGCCTGTAAAGGGTGCACCGCTGCAGGCTGGCCTGTATTGCGGCGAAGCTCCCTCTTTTCTTGTTCAGGAGAAAAAGAGCATGTGGCGAGCTCCGGTAAAAATCCGAGACCGAGCATCCGTTTTGCGAACATGTTTTTGTCCTCAAAGCGGCTCTATCTCTGAACTCTCGAAAAACCTTTAGCAATGTTCGGCGAGTTAATGGAAAGTAATGCAGTTCGGTCAACTTTCCTTACGTTCACTCCGTCAGGACCAGAAAGATTCGTTCCATATATTCACCTAATTCATGCAATTATTATAGTGAAGCATTGTATCCGAGGCAAACTAGCGTTTCAGAAACAATTTTGCGATTATCTTCAGAAATAGCAAATAAGAAATTTCCGAGCCAAAATTGGGACAAAGGAAAATATCTCGTCATATAAGCAAGGACATAAAAACTATCGCATAAAACCACGTACAAGACAAAATACACATTTGAATGTTATCAATATCGAGAACAAGAAGTAGGTGAATTTAGCGAATCCCACCGTCTTCACTCATGTAACCTTAGCATTGGCTTATGCTGGCTAAGTGGTGGCTAGTGTTCGCAAAGCTTTAAATATTACTAAATAACGTAGGTCCTCCATTTTTACAACAATGTAATAAAGTAATACATGCGTATCGCTATACCCCTACATCACTCCATTATATGTTTCGTAGATTATCACAGTCCCAATCAGAGAAATTAGCCTCATATGTTAAATACACGCAGAAACTCACCTTACAAACTTCTTTAACGCGAGGCGGGAGAGTGCCTAAAATATTAAAAAAGGCTAATTTTGTGCCGAAGTTTCGCTAAGCCAGGATTATCCCATATAATGAATTGACAACGAACCCAGCGTCATCCCACAAGCTCGGCTTTTCGTGTACCTATCTATTTGGGGAGACTTGGCGACGGTAGGTTCTAAAACGTAGCTGGCCTGAGCACGCACATTTGGGCGCGTTTGTGATCAGTCATGTTGTCACGAACAGCGCGAAATTTTAAACGTAGACAACACGAAGAGGAAAAACACAGGACGAGCGCTGTCTATCAAATGAAAGTTTTTTTTCGTAAAAAGTAACATCTGACGAGTAGCTAGCCTACGTTGTAAATCATCAGTGCGACGGGTAAAAAAGAACTACCGTTGCACTGCTGGAAAACGTTTCCAATTCACATAACTCTGACACAACAGCAGCACAGGACACTTCTCTAAAATGGACCTGTTAGAGCTTCTGAACGGCAAAAATATAATGCATCAGCACGAGGCTTACGTGCGAGACTCTGATCTCGTACGCGGATGTTCCAAAATCCCTACAAACATATCATGAGAACAATTCAGAGCGATACATAATACATTAAATTCCAGCGCTTCAGAGGTTACCAAATGATGATTTACAGGATGCAACCTAGCTTTTTCGTTAAAATGCAGTCAACCTAATCGAAAAAAAAAAACGAATCAGTGAATTTCCATGGCAAAATGGTTTATTTCTTGCCAAGTGGTTACATACGCGCCCCTCCGCTAACGCCTCTCAACAAGGCCTGAAAGTGAAATCCCAGATGAAAGTGAAGTGCGCGACGCTAGCCATGGGAAACAAAAAACGCAACAAGAGAGGCCATCAATGATAATGAGCGTCTTATTCTGATCCCTGTAACTCTCTCTCTCTCTCTCTCTCTCCTCTCTCTCTCTCTCTCTCTCTCTCTCTCTCTCATTTTTGCACGAAGCACAGCTTCTCCGCGCGTCCTCATAAGTGACAGCAAATAATGGCTCATGTAGATGCTCGATAATGCAATAGATCGCAAAAACATACAAACAACAAAGCGCTCCCTTGCGAGACGTCTTTTGTTCTCCTTGACAATGGTTAACGTTTTTTACGAGAGCACATCTGCTTTCTGGAAGAAAGCTAGTTACAGTAACGTTAACTCGCTGAATGGCGTCAAAACGCCACGAAAAACGCGAGTTCGTTTACTGTGTGTCCCCGATCACTTATAAAGCGTCAGTGCGAAGACTACGAGAAGCACTCAAGGAAGTTCGGATAGGATGTTGTCACTTTACTCACGGTGCTTCTTCTTTCAATAAACAATGAAAGAAAGAAAGAAAACAGACTGGAAGAAAGCCCGACGAATATACTGACTGAAAAGATGGACCGCTAAACGAAAGAGAGAGCAAATGGGACGCGGACACATTTGTTCCGTCCTTCATCCGTCACAAGACGCTCGCAACGGTTCCTTCTCTTCGACCGTTTCCCAGCGAGCGATCGGCGCTCAAGCACGTCGCTCCGGGACGAAGAAAGGCGGCACTTAGAAGATAGAAGCCGTAGCACTCAAGTCAATGGGCCCGGCTTCGCGCCCCCAGGGCTACTAAACGCTCCACCCCCCGTTTCCCGGACCCCATCCCCTCTCGCTTTGGCTTCGCAAGCGGTCACGGGTTGGTCGCGCGGCTTCCGAGATCGTCTACTCCCGAAGAAAGCGACAAAACAAAAACAAAAAAAAAGAGCCGGCCGTTAGCGACGGCAACCTCAACGCTATCGGCGGATAAGAAATTAATTAGCGGGAACAGCGACGATGCTGCCGCCCCCACTAAGACGCTGAAGCTGAATCGAAGGGAGCAAAAAAAGAAAGCAAGCAGAGACAGAATGAAAAAGACGAAGAGGAGAAACGAACACTCGTCAAGGAAGCCCCCAACCGCCGTCTTCAAAGGAAAATCAACGGTTTCACGCAGCAGCCTGCTTCCTCGTCTCTCCTAAAACTAGGGGGAGGCCAACACGCGGTGCAACTGCGGCCGTGAGATGTCCGCGTGGACAAGTCGTCCGAGGAAGGAGCGAACTAGACAAGGCCCCGGCTCCTTTTTCTTCTTTTTTAGATTATTTGGGCGCGTTATTCGATGAATTTTTTTTTTTTTCGAACGCATCGAAGAGCCGTCCACACGCACGCAAAGACGACGGCGGAGTTCAATAGGGCGAACAGAAAACCAGAAAGAACGGCCACAAAGAAATAAGCACCAGTTTGAAACGCGCGCAATGCAACAAAGGAAACAGTGAAATAAAAAGAAAAGAGTAAGAGAATGCAGGAATGAGAGAAGTTTCGAGGCGTCTCAGTGCTGCACACGCGTTCCCGAAACGATGGTGAAAGAAAATACTCGGGGGGACTCAAAGCGAAATAAGGCCATTTTCGACTCGTCGAACGGACTCTACATCAACAAGGGAGGCAAGAAAAAAAAAATAACGTGTCTTCTCTTTCAAAGGAAACAAGAAACAGAAAAAACGAAGATAGAAAAGGAGGAAGAGAGGGGGGATGAGTAAGGAGTTTTAGAGACAAAATAAAAACCGACTGCTCGCACGAGCAATGAGGCGTAAGCTACGTCTCCAAGGATAAGCTAAGCTCCAAATGCGCCGCGCCGGAGTTTTGCAAGCTATAAAAAGAAAAGAAAGAAATAAGGGCTCGGAAGATGAAGAGGCGGAAATGAGAGATGCCGAGCCGTTCTTCGTTTTTTTTTTCTCTGCGATACTTTTGTCGCACAGGCGGCGGCACGCGAAAATGCAAGGCGAAGAGAATCGCTTCTTGGCACGTTCCTTAGCACTTCGCAGGATACTTCACACACACATACAGAGCTATAGCTTGCACGCGGCAACAAAGACGGAACGTAAGGAGCTCTCGTTTAGCTCATTGGCCGCGCGAGCGCAGAATGAAGACGCGAGAAATAAATTTACCGGAAAACAAACAAAGCGTCACGAATAAATTCAAAAAGAGGGAGTCGGCAGAGCCGGCGCGAAACAATTGCTGCAGAGACGACGATATGAACTTGCCGCGCCCTCAATATGACTGACGCTTTCAACGAAAGAACCCCACACCCGTCTGCACTCACCTTCACCGTAGTCGTCTAAGTCGAATCATTCATATACGGACGGCATTTTTCGCATCAAAGGGGCGGCGCGCGCCCATCGCCGTTTATACACCGTACATTTAATGCGTCAAAGAAACGCTTCGAAGGGGGTGACGACATTCCGCTCCGCGTGGCGTGTGTACCGCTATGCGAGTGCAGTGTTTCGTAATGTTTGCAGCTTTCGCGTTTCCTATAGCTGCAACGAGCCTTAGCGGGGAAGCGAGAAAAGCTGGGCTGCGCGGATGCCGAAAGCGCGTTCCTACATTACTCAATTTTTTTTCTTTTTTTCACACCAAAGCGCGCGCACTATTCTGACGGCTAGAACGAGCTCGAATTATTCAAGGAGGCGAAGCCTGTCGAACAACAGCAAAAATGGAAAGGAGAAGTCGAGAACAGAGGAAACGGCGAGAAGAAAGCGAGGAAGAAGGAAAGCGAAACTGGTTTCCTAAAACGACTCCTTCGCGGCATCAGATCAGGTATTTGGCATCGCCATGCTGTATATATACGCGAGACCTGCCTATTATTTACTACGGCTGTCCGCGGTTCATTTCCCACTTCTTGCAGCAAAACGGCGCGGAAACGAAAATGAGGTGGCAACGACTTTCCCTAAATAAACCACAACCACAAACAAAGAAACGAGCCCCTCGAAAAAAATTGCGCTTCTTTTGTTCACTAAACCACGGCGCTTCGCGGAAGTTGGGAATATCATTGCCAGTGAACTGCCAGAAGCTTAACATCATAAAACGCAGCAACGGATTTGGACGCAGCGGAATCAGTAAAACAAACAATCGAAACGAAGGATGACCTACTCGAACTATCACGTTAGATACCCTTGCGTGACGTTTACGTCAGGACACCGGAGCTGCTTTTCGGCGTGCCGTGTAGACGTCTACAACACAATGAAACGTTGGAGTTCGCCGAAGCCTATACGCGACGTTACATGAGCGACCAACGATTCAGAGCAGCAAAAGCACCCCCCCCACATTCGAGTTAGCGAAGCCAGCAAAAGGAAATCTGACCCACAGTGTTGGTATCTGAAGCAAAGTACACCGCGTAGGCTTGATGCCGTTCTTAGAACGAATATAGAGAAGAAGCCAAAGAAGGTAGCACGACCAGAACCGCTTCATTGTCGGGTAGCTATAACTAAACCTGATCATCAAGGGCAATCCCAGGAAAGCTTCCACGCAAGGAACAACAAGAAGCGCGTAGTGGGTGTACCTTCCGTGCACGCGTGTAGCTATAATAGCTGTTAGGGTTTTACGTCCCAAAACCATGATATGATTATCAGAGATGCCTCGGTGGAGGGCTCCGGAAATTTCCACTACCTGTGGTTGCTCAACGTGTGCCTAAGTATAACCACGCAGGCCTCTAGTATTTAGCCTCCATCGAAATGCGGCCGCCGCGGCCGGCATTCGATCCCACGACATGTGGAGGGGGAGGGGAGAAAGAGAAGGCGGAGCGACGGCGACGGGCTTGCATTTCGCGATTTGCCCCCTCCCCCTCCCCTTCAACACTGCTGCTATTGCTTCGACAGAATGTGCGGGTCAGCAGTCAAGCACCATAAGCACTAGAGCACGCGTGCAATTCCCTCAACAAGTGCTCTCTAACCAAAAGCTTGTAAAGCCGCTGATACACCAACTGCTATCGATGTACGCTCGCGAGCAAGTGCTCGTAGACCACGGCGCGAGAAAATTAAACTCGAATTTCTTCTAGCACTTATATTCACTGTTTCGATAATATCCACTGGTCGAACATGCGTTCGTGTATTCTGTGCTAATTCATTACAATCACGCATGCTCACACCATGAGGAGAAACAATATTAAAGAATAATATGAGAAATGTCCGGCACCACTCGTCTCCGTAATTCTTCTCACAAACAAACAACACCTCGGTAATCGACGCTAATCAGAATACCGGTTACCTCAGACTCCGACGCGTTGCCTCAACCGTTGTGGTGTTACGCTGTAGTGGGCTCGACTCCGAGCCACGTTACACACGTTTCAGTGAGGGCTAAATACAAAAAGATAATAAATAATAGCCGTAGCATATTTAAATGTAAAGTGAGCATTTTAAAGCCGCGTTAAATTGACTCCGCTTACGTGGGCAAAGCTACTGAGTGTCTTTGCACGTGTTACGAATAGTTAGTGTTTCTCAGCGCGTAATCTAAAAGAAATATCGGCTTTACTTGAGCTCTTTCCGCGAATATCCATGCATTTCTCCCACTCACTTTTATGAGACGATCTCCAGAACTGTTACAACGAACGGTATCATTTATCAAAAGGCATAAGGAAACGCGAGTAAGCAGTATATACTGCTTTTACTGCATAGTTACAATGCCTTCTTAAGGCCAAGCTGCGCGGACAAGTGATAGACAATGGCTCCAAAGAAAGACGTCGGGCTTATAGATTCCCTCAGGGTATTAAGGTCCAAATCTTTTACACTATCAAATAGAGCCTTACTCTTGAGATGCCCCAAATAGCAACGAAGAATTTATACACGCACAAAAACGCCATAGCATGCGTTGAAGTGCCTTCGTTAAAATAATGGAAAAACGAGAACAGAAAAAAGAAACCGAGACAGCAACAACTTCAGGCCCTGATAAAGAAAGCAGCAGGGTGATAGATTGTTCGCACCCGCCTCACGTGTCAAGATCCTGGACGACGACGGGTGGCTTCCTGACACCACAGATAAGCCTAACGCGCTGTTCCCGCGCTCCTCTTCCGACGACCAGAATATTCGGCCGGAAGTCCCTGAGCTGACATATGAATGAGACTGTTTCGTTTCTTGCGATACCTCACAAGCTCGTATATCGCTCCTTTCGCGTGGACTAACACTTACGTTGGGCTTGAGCTGAAAGCACCGACTGAAAGCGTTTCGAGATAAGAGAGACCAATGCCGTATATTCAATGCTGGCATTTGACGAAAGGTAGGGAACGTCGCGTGCTATACACGGAAGTGACGGAGCAATGGGATAAAAGAAGATTTCGCATCAGCGTCACTGATGCGAATCAGCGCATCAGTAAACGGAGTATAGAATGAATACATTAATGTTGCAATACCATGTACCCGGACAACTGCATTCCAAGCCTCCTTTTTCGTAAGAGCAGCAAAAGACTGGAACGGCCTTCCTCACGCCATCTGTGCCATCACTAACCCATCTATGTTTGCAGAAGCCATTAAAAACACCATTGTATAGTTCCTTTTTTTGTTATTTACAACACACCTTATGTAATACCCCTACAGGGAGTCTTTAAGGAAATAAAAGTGAAGTTATAAATTAACCTCGTAGAGCTGTATAGTCTTTCGATT
Source organism: Rhipicephalus sanguineus (assembly GCF_013339695.2). NCBI lineage: Eukaryota > Metazoa > Arthropoda > Arachnida > Ixodida > Ixodidae > Rhipicephalus > Rhipicephalus sanguineus. The sequence continues at coordinate 181,446,197 of NC_051178.1, forward strand.
AATAGAGGTATTTAGGGCCGAAGTGTGAAACCTTCCATTCTTTGGGCAACTTCCTAACTTTAAGTTAGGAGTCCCTTCACGGTTCTTTACAACGAAGGATGCATGGAAGAAGCAGGCGTGTTCTGAAAGCTCGTCTGACGCACTTGCCGGGAATGCCTTGGAACTCAGGCAAGAAAACAATTCTCCTATAGACGCTTAAAGTCTTAAACAGCGCGTACACAAGCATATCGACACAAGAGCGGACTTACCGCAACGCAATTATATGTGGCTTGCAAGACTCACAGTCACACGGTACACTGTTGGATGGTAGTGGATCCACTACAAATAGAAAATGTTTGAAACATTCTAGTTTACAGGTTCTCCACGCGCCAGCGAGTGAGTTTGTGTTTCTGTATGGACTCTTGGACATTGACAAGGAAGGCGTCACTACTGCGCCTGAAGATCCTATGTCACACTAATGTTACCTGTGATTGGTAGGGAGCGACATTCTCATTTCAGGGTGTTGCGTCAAGAGCAAAACAGCAAGAAACCAGCGACGAAAATCACTTCCAAATAAATGACTCTGAGGTTCCTATGGAGAAACAAAACTTTGTTGTGAGTGCCAGAGATGGTGCGCTTACGCGTTTCTCATAAGCATTTAAAACGCAAGACTTTTGAAAAATTCGCTATCGATCTGCCTGCTATAAGGTGACTGACGAGCGCACGTGTACTATCGAAACACAGGAAGCACTTGAATTTTCGGCAGCGTCCAGCGAACACGAGTGCGCTGATATCCTTTCAAAAAATGTCGTTCACCTCACCGTATGGTCCACATGACATTTTTCCGCATGAAATAACTTGAACCATCACAACCTTTCAACCCACAAAGTGGGTGGGATAATTTATTTCTGAAGGCTTTTTCTTTTTTTTTTCTTCTTTTTTCACGGCGATATTTTCCAAGCGGCATATCCTTACAAAGATTTTGCGGTGCTGCAAAAAAAAAAAAAATCTGGACACCGGATTCACTCGCGCCCTTCGCTATCCCGTGTGTGCAAGGTAGCGCCACTAAGCACCTACAGGAAGATGATTTCGTGCGCCTCGCCAATACCGAGTTTCTAAGTGACGAGATTATATTTGACAGACAACAAAGCTTTTTCCGGATTGCCAGCTTTACTCGAACACTCCACAAATCGTTCCACTCTGGGGGACACATGGTGCTCACAGGTTCTTTATACGATCCGTTCTCACATAGCAGGCAGCTGCACGTTTCTCGACTTCGATAACGCCTGGTTCCACTTGAGGATAGGCTTGTTGCTCCTGTAGGCACACACATACAAAACTCGTATTGGTCATTCATTAATAGATAAAATAATTGTAGGCATTAGTTTTTTTGGCAACTTGCAGAGTCAGAATATCAATGAAAATCCGCTGTTTCCAACACAAAAGTTGGGTATCCCCCAGGCAAGATGATGTCACGGACAGTTTGACAAGACCTGAGGGCCTAAAGGCTAAAGGCAGCGGATTTCGCGAAATTCTAACAATGGAGAATAAAAATGCAGCCACTGTGAAGGGGAAATGAACTTAGTTGAGAACGCGTACAATATATATGATAGAAACTATCTCAGGAATTCATAAATGCAGTAGTAAAAAAAGAACATACATCAAAAACCCTTTGATGAAGACTATGCTTTCTCTGGCCTAATTGCCTGTTCGATTCATATGATTGAGTCTAACATATAAACGAGCCCCTCAGAAAAAATTCCCCTTCTTTCTTTCACGAAAAGCATTAGTCACAAGCCTTGTACTGATGCTTCGAGCAAGATATTGGTAGCAGTTGGGCATGGTCTGTCTGTCTGTAGTCTTAGCGACGGAGCGTGACTTCAAGATTCGGAGGCGCGAGAGGCCAGCAACGCATGCTGCAACACAATTTCAGAGGCATAGACATAAAGGTTTGCTTGTATACGCGGTGTTTTTTTTTTCTTTTTGTTTTGGAACACACAGATTACGAATAAAAATACTATGACAGTAATTCTCCTGTCGTTTTCGCGCACGAACTCTACGTCGAGCGGAAATACTTTGCCCCAGCTCAAATGACAATGTTGCGACTAATTAAAAAAAGCTCGCTAATCAACTTTCCAATTATTGACTTGAGGGCAGTTCTTTATTAGAAAGTTGTAGTGCATGACAATTTACGGCACACCCTTTTTTTTCGAAATCGCAAAAGCTGCACGTAATTCGAGATATTCCTATAATCGAATTTCAAGGGCGATATCGAAACTGATCGCGCCCGACGCGCACGAAACGCGACGACTCTCTCACGCCAGACCGTAACTACCTGCGACAAGAAAGTGACGGAATTTGAATGAAGGCGCGCCGTGGCTGTATCTTTTCTTGAAACGCGGCAAGTCATATCACTTTCGCCAGCTGATCACCTTAACTTTGCGTGTGGTGCTCAGTCTTTATCTGTTTCTTTCGAGCTCTGGGCAAGAAAAGCGCAATCTCAACGTTTTCTTTGCCCGTGAAACATAAAACTAAGGAGCAGCCACTGCGGCGCGTCTTCTTGCAGACATGAGAAATAGTTTTTCGCGTCTGTTTGCAGTTTATGAAAGAAACCGATAAGCATCGCAGATCACACCCAAAGAATAAGCTGTCTACTTGTGTATTTCAGAATGATTGCCGGTTTTCCCGGCCGGGTTCAGCTTTGGCGCACCTTGATTCAAATTTCGTCACTTCTTTGTCGCGTGCAGTTCCGGTCTTACGTAACAGAAAGGCCGCATTTCCTGAGAGCCGGACGCCGTCAGTTTTAGCACCGCCCTTAAAATTTGATAGTGAATATCTGGAATTACGTGCAACTTTTGCGATTTCTAAAATATGGGTATGCCATAAATTGGCACGCACTACAACTTCCTCGAGTGTCGCGATGAAAGCTCGTCCTCCCTGCGTGGAGGGAGCCTCATCATCTCTGCAGGCATTTCATAAAGTTGTTCTCTCTCTCTCTCTCACTCAATAATTAAAATGCTAATTAACTCGTTTTTGTTAATTAGTCGCAACAGTGTCATTTCAGCTGGGGCAAAGTATTTCCGCCTCTACACAGAGTTCGTGTGCGAAAACGACAGGAGCCTTATCTGTCATAGGATTTTTGTTTAAAATCTGCATAGTCTAATAAAAATACCCTGTATACTTCGAAGATTGTATGGAAGGTGCTACCACATGTGTATAGAGAGAGAGAGAGAACGGTTAAATGAAAGGCAGGGAGGTTAACCAGAAGTTTTTCGGTTTGTATAAATGCGGTGTTTTCTCCCCACGGCTCCCTATATGGAGGGAGCGATACAGCACTCTATGGAAACTAGATGCTGTCGTGTTCGTCCATGTATGCCAGGCCAGCAGTAGAAACATAGGCTCCCATTTAGTGACGGTCTACGGTATGGTATGAAGAACTTCATTTAGGTCCTGAGGAATCAGTCTGGAACTGATGAGGGCAGCTCCCACGTCGGGACAGAGAGGCCGAGCGCCTCTGCCACCACACGGGCCCTCTGGACAGCCCCGAGTTGTTCGCCAGCACGTCACTGTTCACCTTGAGAACCAGCACCGGCAAACGCCGAGCAGCGCCAGACCATGTGTTCTAAATAGAGCAAACCGCTACGGAGGTACCTCCACAGTAGACTGAAACCCCACAGTCCGGATTAACTTTATTCGTTACGACCGCGTTAAGGTACCTCCGTGTCTGCAGAAGCCTTGATGTAACCGCCTATTTTAGAATGTGGCAAGGAGAATGCCCTGCGCCCTAGGTAATAGTGCTTGGTGATCTCGTTGTAGGTGAACAGCTGGTCCCTGAGCTCAGGAGCGAAAGATCCAGCCCCTCAAGGAGTGCACGGCACACTAATCCTCATGCCTCGCTGTGCACCACCTCGTTGAGGTTACGCAAGGCTCCCTCCACTGACCCATATGCGACGGGAACCAAGTAACTGTATGCGAGGTGATATCCCCACCCTACAGCACTTTGTAAGCCGGTTCTACGACAAGTCCTCTCGAGAAGGCTTTAATCTTAAATCGCGAGTCACTGAACATCAAAACGCTGCCTGAATCAATCAGTGCTAGAGCAATAGCCACTTGCTCAGCGGCCCCCCGAGCCTTTGTATAAATGGAAGCGGCATTTCGAACTTATCCTTTGCCGTCTACCACCATCATCGAACAAGCATCTTTCCCATTAATCCATGCCACGTCAACAAACGCAGACTCCTCCTCCTGGTCCTTTGACTCTCGCAGAAAAGCCCTAGCTCTCGCCATCCGTCTCCCTACATTGTACACAGGGTGCACATTCTGAGGAAACGGACGAACCATGATATTGACTCTATGGTTCACGTTCAACTCGTATAGCCACATCCCATCGCGCGACACAACCACCGATTCTCCAGTTGACTCTGAGATATACCTACCCGCCGGTGTAGCTAGCAACCGCTCTTGCTGTGCCGTGCGGCACAGGGTGACGATATAAGCACAGCAAGTGATTATCATGATTTCCCTGGCCGAATTGTCTCTTCCCTGGCCTAATTGGCCAAGACGTACGCGCTTTGTTTGCCACTAGAAATAGGCTTTACGTGCACAGGCCTTTTCGGTAAGGTGCGTTTCGATGGCAAAATATCCTAATCCATTTTTTGTGAGAATCTGTGTGTGTTTCGCAAACTAATCGCCTCCAGGTTCTCGCAAACGTCTCCCCTCCGGAAAGGTTGCGCTAGATTAAGCTGGAGGTCAGGAATATTTTCTCGCTAACTTACATGAACACGCAAGCGATACTGAAAGCGGCGTAGATAAGTGCGAAGCAGAGGTCGCGGCCTCACACTGAGGCTCATTAATAACATTGCCAGTTGCCACGCACTACATGTCCTCTCTGAAACACTTTTCCAACTAAAATTTTTTTTACACTGCTTTCTAACGTAGCACGTTCGCGCTGCCCTGTGACCCCCAATAGGGACCGCCAAGGCATCGATAAACGCCCGTCTTCGCGCGGGCTTTTACAACTAAGAGGTATCTGGTTAACAGGTGGGAAAACGTGGCGGACCTTGAGTCCGTGAGCATAGAGAAATGCCGTGAGTGCGCAGAAACTATAATGAAGAACCAATGCTAGCACACGCAACCTCGACGGGTCTCCGCGCTAGTTTCCCGTCAGGTTTTGTCAGCGTATACAACGGGATGGTACCCATCGCCGCATAAATTGCTACCCATAAATTCCTTCAGGTGTTACGAATATCCCTTACGCTGACGTCACCAAACACCAAGTTTGAAGCCAGAATCTCTTAAATGTGGTAACAGAAAACTCAAAAGCTACAAGAGAAGACATTTCGATAGCTCCCGCGGCTCGCGATAAACACAGGGGCCAAACGTTTCAGCGTCGCTGGTTAACGATATGTATACGGTGTGCTTAGGCGGTGATATTTTAAACAATGCCAGAGCGCTCCGCATCTCAATTACATACCTTGTTCCGTGCACAATCGCAACGGAAAAGGATTAGCACGGGCCTCGTATGAACGAAGCACGAAAATCGCGACTATAGTTTTCGAAATCCGGACATCGGGGATGCGCTGCTGGAGGACAAGCTTGACTAGGAAAAATTACAAATCACTTGCAAACACGACGCTTGCTTACCTCGGTATCACTCTAAGAAAGAAGAAGAGTATGCGATACTCTTTTAGGGGAATCCTGGCTTGCGACGCGTATGACTCTCTTTAAAGAGACACGTAGACTCTCCCTTTTGGGTCCCGCGACTCAATAACGATTTCCGGGGAGAGGTCACGTGTCACTTTAAAGAGATAGAAGGTCAGGGGAGGATGGAATCTTGAAGCGACGAAAAATCCTAGGAACACGAGGTATCGCTAGAGCCAACGTTTCCACAAGCGGTCTTGTCTTCTTGTCGCAGTTGCAGCCTTGAACAAGACAACACCATTTCCCGAAACGTCGGCTCCAACGACAACCCGCGTTCGAAAGATTTTTCATCTTTAGAGTCATATGCGTGGCAAGTTAGGACAAAAACAAAAAAGAAAGCCTAACCCCCCGCCTTTTTTTTTTTACGCTGTACTAGCGTTATTCAAAAAGTAAGGGCCATTTGGTCCCCAAACATTACATATTCGTTAGTGAAAGTTTTTATTAGCCGGTTTAGTTTAGCACAAAACTACACTTTTTTCACATTGCCACCGTTAAATTCTAACCACTTTTCGTACCGCTGCACCAGTTTCTTTCGTCCCTCTGCATAGAAGTTCGCCGCCTGGAAATAGACCTTTTTCAAGCACACGAGCGCCACCGAGGGGCGCGCAAGTGCTCATGGGAAATGTGTGTACGCCGCAGCAGCCGCCGCGACGAGCGAGCGGGCCTATCGCTTTAGCTTTCCGCTTGCGCCGTGCCAGGACTTCTTAGACACAGTGAATTTGACAAGGTGCAACATGTTACTGCGCAATTCAATCACGAACTTCAGTGTTTAGCTGCGACGGCCTCTCGCCGATTTCCATTTGTCCCACTGTTGGACCAGTTGAGCGGCTCGGAAGCGTCACCATTTATTGTTTTTTTTTTTTTGCGCCAGTGCGCCTTACGGCATAAATGAAAAAAAAAAAATACAGTTCGGTTGCCTATGAAGTGCAGGAGCGGTCTATGATTCGCGGATGCATTTCGAATCAACGTCCATCGACAGTGTCGACGAGTACAGTGTGAGGTTCTGATATTTAAAGAGTACACTAGAAAGTGTCGGCATTTGGGGAAATGAGATGCATTCATTGCCTCGCTCGCACCCTATATGTAACGAACGATAAGTGCCTACTAACCTTTGTTGGAGCTATAACTAATGGTTGGAATAATACATAGAGCGAAAAAAAGAAAGGAGCAGTGCAAGGAAGGAAATGCACAAACCAGCGCTCACACACGACTGAGAGTTTATTGCACGCGTGAAAAAAAAAGCATATATACAAAAATGGAAGCGCGTTGCGCGTGTCATAAAGAGGCACAAAAAGTCAAACAACCAAGGCGCGTGCTTACAGTCGATTAATAAAGCTGAATTCCTTGTCTTGTAAGGACACAGAAGGTCGACTGACACAACGTGCGGCGTTATTTGTGACATGATATGCCTCCGAAATTTCTCGCATTATCCGATTAGGTTGATGGTACAAAATTACTGTGCTTTCGAAGATGGCATTACATTTTCATGACTGACATAGCGATGCGAGATGAGACGGTTCCATTCAATGAATTTCGATGCTCGCTGAGGCGCGTATTAATACATCGACCAGTCTGGCCGATGTACATGTGGACACAAGAAATAGAAATTTGCGGTTAACTCCTACACAATCTACAAAACAATTGGCGTGCCCCTGACCGATTTTTTTTTTTCCCCATCGCAAACCCCTGCGACCTTAATGCGACTAAGCTTATTTGGGGCGACAAACACAACCTTGACATCCACATCGCTTCCCTACGTTCTTCAGACCATGCGACTTCTTATACATATGTGGAATAACTGCAATATTTCTAGTTTCTTCGTTATTTACGGATGGAGGACGTCCGTGTTAATTTTTCTTTGCCATGCGAACAGACTTTCGCAAACCGATTTCAGCGATGCGCAGGATATCCCGCCTCTTTGATCACTTCGCAGCTGGAAACTACTGCTCATCTTATGTGCGCAAGTTTTCTTCCGATGCTGCGCGTAATCATGACATCACAATTCCTCTTTTAACAATATTCGAATGCGCCGACGCGAAATTAAACACCGATTTTGCTGAACGCGGGCTATACTACCCGCAAACATACTCCGCAGTGAAACTTAAAAGCATGTATCAAGAAACTGCAAATTATCAGAGCAAGGCATCTCGCTAGTGAATTATAGTCCCATCCCTTTTTCTTTAAACACGTTTAGAATGTGCTCACTTCTTTATACAGCGCATGACTTGTCAATTAAAATCAAATAACCATCTGTATACCTGAACACTGTAACACCTCTCTACAGTTTGGTTAAACCCAATCACGAGCCGCTGTAGCATTAAATGCCATAGCGGCTTGTGAACAAGTAATCATTGAATAAATGCGAATTCGGTGTTCCAGCTCACATTGCTCACGATCGCACGTTTTCACTGCATGAATCGGCACGTGATAACACGCATGCCACTTAACTGCTACATCCGGTATACATCCGCTCGGTAATACCTACGCTGACTGCATCATTCATTTCGCATTTCATGCGTAGATGTACATGCAGGTGCGTTAAGACATGTGTAGTATTTAGGATTTATTATTAGTGAACCAGCGGCGACGTATTTTATTATTATTTTTTTTTGCGTTTGGTGCTCCCACGGCGCCAACGAGCAGCGAGCGACGGAACAGCCGGCGGGCTTGCCGTACACACTTTTCCCATAGTGCTTCGCGCGCCCGCGGGGGGTTCTGGGATCGCTTTGAAAAAGGTCGATTCCTTGCTGTCTGAACTGTTCGGTAAGCATCTTTAGTACCCACCTTGCACACACACTCTTTGATACCTGAGCTTTTCGGTTGCAATCGTGCAAACTGTAGTGCGGCTGACAAGAGCAAATTCATCCGACAGACGACTAACTGACAGTCGTCGATCTAATCGCAGTTCCCGGTACACTTGTTGAACAGTTTCACTGGTCTGGATTCTGGCCCTTCCACTCCGCTCTTCGTCGTACACATTTGTGCGGCCATTTGTGAAGTCTCGACAGCATTTTACGACTTTTCATTCACTCTTCACTTCGTGTCCATAAACTACAGGCACAACTCCGCATAAAGTTGAGGAGGTGGTGATCCTTTTGCGAGCAATAATCGAATTACAGCTCGCACTTCACAACAGGCGGGAGCAACGATTTTCGCAACATTGTCGTTTGCATTGCCCGACAAGCAGACTACTACTGAATCACAACGATGACTTCAGTACCTTCGCGAAGAACTAGCAGACGGCGCTGCAGAAATAAATCTTCATTCTGACGTGTAGTTACTTAAATATTAGCAAACAGTCTTTACTTTTTGAATAGCCTTCGTACAATCCATTTACAGTTCTGTGAATGTTATGAATGAATAACTCAGGAGTTGAGCACAAATGTCGCACGCAAGCAGGAGCGTCAATCAACATAGCTTCACCCTTCGCTGCACACGCGTGCTGCATTTCCTACGCAAGTCACGCACGTAGCGAACAGTGCAGCCGGCAGATGCAGCCATGAAACGCATTTTTCATCGACCATACATGCCTCACAATCAAACGCGCGTTTCGAGCTTTGCAGCCTACGAGCCTTGTAGTCTACGTGCTTAAAGAGCAAGAAGCATAGTCAGAATCACATGTGAACTGGACCCGCATTCACAAGGAGTTCCGTTCATACTTCATTGCCATTGCCGCGTATTCTCCGCTAGTTGCATATCAAGCTTTGCGAGTATAACGTATTAAGTCTCGCAAGAACGCTTCGCCCATCCGGGATCGGGTCACGCTTTTTCCACATCGGCTCACAGGACGTGGAAGTGATCCATAACACCGAATGATAAAACTTGTTTACTCAGCAAGTCATTGTATGCACGCGAGAAGCCACGCGAGGATTAATATTCTCCGCGGCCGTACTAAGTGCACGGAAGAAAGCTTCCTGAGAAAGAATACGGAGCTCCTCTCCCCCTTTTCTCCCGGTGAGCAGTGAATCCCACCGACGGTCACCCACAAACATGCCCACACTTAAAGGCGCGTACACACACCCTTTTTTCGAATGCCATTTATCACAATCACACGCGCCAGCCGGCCACCGACCGATCGTTTGTCAGAGCAAGCAACCTGCCAAGCACAGGTAATACGGCGACACGCTTGATGTCAATTAGCGCTTGCGGTGATAGGCGAGTCTCGAATGTACTGGCTATAAGTAACTACTATTAATCTATGCTCGGCCGAAGGAATAAGGCGTTCAGTCCCCGGCACGTTTCAAAGTTATAATCGACTATGTAACAATGTCGGAAGGACATAGGTGTGCAGCGTTGTTTCCCTTTACAACAGGGTTTTTAAATGCGAAGCATTTCTTAGCGAACCTCTAGCACTTTGAGCGTTTCTATCTACGTATCTATCTATCTATCTAGCCGTACGTCTGGGTGCTCTCATGATCGCCTCCTTAACTTGGTGTAGACCAAAATTTGCATGGGAGGGTAAGAGGATTTGACGAATATGACTGCCGGGTCATGACATGAATAACGTTAAAATCCTGTCGCATACGTCGTCGAACCCTTTCCACTTGACACGTGTGGCACATACCCCTTTACCACGGGCCGCGGTGTACGGGTATGCGCCACAGGCGATTGACAGTGTATCTCTACCGAGGAACAGCGAGAACAGACATTGGTAACTTAAATTCTAGAGCGCTAGGGAAAACCAACATCGACAGCGTTGACTCGACGAATGGAAAGAATGAAAACCAGCATCCCAGCAGGAACCGAACCCAAGCATACTGCCTGGCAATCAGGTATTCTACCACTGAGCCACGCCAGGTCTATAAACTGGTTTGGAAAAACAGCCTACGCAGGCGTAATAGCGGTGCAACGTCAATTGTGGTTGTGGTGCTATATCATTTCACAGGAAAGCAATAAACACTACATGATACTCCTACCATGTGTACTCGTACGACACAGGCGTCATATCGGATTAACGTCTGTAGTTCCAGTGATGGCTCCGCTTTTATAGCAGTCTAATAAACATTACGCTTGTATTCCTATGATTCAGCAAGCTATATTGAACCATTGCTCGACCCCGGAGGAATATATTAACGAAAGTTACATATGATATCCACATCACCGCACCGTAAAATGCGCTTCGTCCGCCAGAACGATGCAGTGTACTCTTCATTTCTTACGAGGCTGGGCGATGGCCTCATGCTGACCGAGGATAATGCCAGATTGATTGACAGCCGCTTTGTAGACTAGGCTACGCAGGCCACATACGCCCAGGTAATCTACGAATACGACAAACACCATCCACTGATGTTTGTCTACGTAGCACTATCCAGGCCTACCTGCCTCGACGGCCTATACCTCACCAACGCGAAGGGTGGCTTCAGGTTCCGACACGTCGCCGGCTCTATCGACAGATAATTTGTCGACGAAATGACCGAGGCATCCACGAATTCCAACAGCTCTACTGCACCACATACTTCACTACACATGGACCCCTCGTCACCACGATCACGAACGGATCCTATAACAAGTCATGACCAGGTGCTGGTGCTCACTGATAACGGTGACGATGCCCTTGTTCAAGAACTGTCAAGAACTCCTTCCACAGATGGACACGGGTTCGTGAAACGTGCGTGCGTTCTCGGGACAAGTATAAGCACTATACATATCGGCTTACCGCTTCTGGTGTTGGTAATACCCACGTTGCCATTGGCAGCGTTACCCAGCCGTAAGCAACTGGTTGTATAACACATATCCGGCTATTCAACATATATGTGTGCGCATAAAATCTATACATATCTTTAGCGTCATTTTGTAACGTGTCGCTCAGTAAAAAAAGTCACAGTTTCGCCGCAACGGCGAAGCAGTGATTGCGATAGCAATAAATTGTAATGTAACGCGAAGAACGGAAAGCAGCTCGAAATTGCCAGCGCGTCGCTCGAGCCCAAAGGACGCACGAAAAGAACGCACATAGGACGAGCGCGAACTAATGCGCCACAGCTCGACACTTGAAGCGCACTGCTCAAACATAAAGCAGGACGCAAGAAACAAACGAACAGGTACACAAAAGACGAGCGCAAACTAATTGTCACAGTTGTTACTTATTTCTGTTTGAACAGCGCGCTCCTTTCGCAAACGCGGCCGCTGCAGCGAGCGAAGCGAAGCACCCCACCGGCCGCCCCTTCTTTCCTTGAGATAAGCGCACGAAAGCGAGGACGCCCTGTAGAGCGAACAGCAACGGCGTTCGCAGGGGCGGGGCGACGATCTTTAAAGCGCGCAACACGCGCGCACGTCGCGCCATCTATGTGGCCACTAAGAAAGCATGCTGAATTACATGGTGTATATAAATAGCTCGCCGTTAGCAGGCTGACAGACGGTGCTGTCGTGGCCTAACGCCTAACGCGGCGGGCTGCAAAGCGAGAGGTCACCCGTTCGATTCCGCGCGTCGGAAAGAATTTCTTAATTATTTTTCTTTGTGGCCTTTCTATATATATACATACTTATACATATACGGTGAATGACGGCGACGGGGACGGACATTTTCCAGCCGAGACTGTCCATATAATTGCTATCGCAATAAAAAGCTACGCCACAGTCACCTTCCCGCCGCGTGCTTCGCATAACATCGACTCCCACGGTACGTGGGATCTGCCGAATTTTTTTTTAGCAGCGTCACTTTACTGTAGAGTAAGTACTGTAAGACCGTACCAGCCTGGTTGGCACGCAGCTTTTTTAGTCGGCGAGTGTTTAAACACTTTGATCATCTCATCAAGTTATACCGCACGCAATGAGCCACTAGCGCGCCTAAAACGTTTCAAAAAGCTACGTGCCGACCACGACGGTAGGGTATTACCGTAATTACCATACAGTAAACTGGCACCGCTAAAACGCTCTAATGTCTAGGCGAACTCCTTAATGCTATAGAAACGAAGACGCGTCGCTTAGCAATAGATTTTCAGGATGGTTCGTCTAAGGTTAGCAGTTGCCAGACTGCGTTTTATTGCGGGAGCATTCCGGTTTACAAGCTCCTACAGTGGTTACATGGGAGTGTGCGTATAGTGATAATAGTGCGCAGTAAATGCACATTTCGGACGCAGATAGTGAGAGAGAGAGAGAGGGAGCTAGGGACGGAGATAATAACGACAGGCAGGCGTGCATACATGCAATAAAAAAAAGAAAGGAAGATGAGGAACGGGAGCATTACTGTCTGTCTAACAGACTGTTATACGTGCGCTCTCAAAAGCCCCCGAAAATTACCGACTATTTTGGCATGTAAAATGATTCATATATAAATCGCTCACACTCTTGATTACGAAAATCAGATTAGACGACTCTGCTAGCCGCTAACATCGTGATCAGAACGTCCCTGGACTTTCTGGGCACAATTTCGGCGCAATAAGAAGTTCAATGCCTGCCTGATGGTTCTGGCAGTGTTTTCCTCTTTTGAAAATAAAAATCTCTGGGGTTTTACGTGCCAGAACCGCGATATGATTATGAGGCACGCCGCAGTGGGAGACTGCGGCTTAATTTCCATTTATTTATTATTTATTTGATTTGATTTGTATACATAGATACACAAGGACACAGAGAAAAGAGGGAGAGAGCAAGCTGGCAACTGCCACCAGGAGGGGCACAACGCCTCCCCGGGGTTACTTGACGCGTACCCAAATCTAAGTGTTCTCTGCATTTCCCTTCCACCAAAATGCGGCCGGTGTGTCCGGGAATCGAATCCGCGCCCACTACAGCATAGCAGCGCGGCACTTCACGTGCTAAGGTACCACGGTGGGTGTGTTAGCTTTTTTTTTTTTGTCTTATACGACGTAAAAATATTTATCTTTCACTGTGAGAGCTGAGACGGCGAAAAGCTTGTATGCACGTTAGGCACGAAGTGTCATCCATGACGCGCGCAGGCTACTACGTGAGCGAAGTATATCCGATTCAACGTGGCTTGAGAAAGGCTAAAAATCACCGCCCAAGCGCTCCGTACAGAGACGGTTAACGAGCGAAGGTTAAACGCGCCGCCCCGATGCTTATGACTGAGTTAATCCCGACGGTTCGATTAAAGTCTTTCTCAATGAATGGTTACGTCTGTCCAGAACAGAACAGAAAAACCTTAGTGAAACATAAATTATTCTTATGGGGAGAGCCTCAGTCGAGGGCCTACTAGCCTTAACCGCCCGTTCATCCTGGTCGATCAGCGCTTGCCGATCGGCCAGCCATCTCAATCGGTGTTTGCAGCCCGTGTGTTCCTTCCTAATTGTTTTTTTGAGTGAACCAGTGCTGAGCAATGGGATTTGTCCAATTTCTGCGGCGCGTACGTTTTTGCCCGCGGACAACTTCTTCATTTTTATTGAACCAGCGGTCAGTAGTGGGGCTTGCCTCGTTTCTGTGCACACACGTGCCATTCGCCTAAATAGGACGGACGAATCTCGTTTTCGCCTAGCCATATAAAACTTCACTGTAAAACGGAACATTGCTAGACGAAGAGATAGAAGGACAAACACAGTTACAGTTTACGAGCTATAGCAGCACCGCCAGTCCGGCGAATAGTCTACAAACACTGCGGTGCCCTTCTCGTCCCATTGGTCATCGTGTTCATCGCCTGTCAGTTCGTGACACTATTACATTACTTCAGACGGCGAAAACGCGGACCCGGCGGCTGCTAGACGTTCCCCAAGCGGTATGGCTTGAGGCGACCATCGTGAATAACGTCGTACGAAGGGGGAAGACGAGGAAGCATCGAGCGGGGCTATTTCATACGTGACATCACTCGCTCGCCGGACGACGCGGTAAGGGCCGGACTAACGGGAAATCATCTTTCCTACTAGTCCCACAATCCGTGAAGGAGGCCGAAGAAGAAAGAAGTCGTCCGACTGTAGTGGCCTCCTCTTCGCCTTGTCGTCCTCCGCCTACCCTTCCCCGAAGACAGCCGAGGTGTGATCCCGCTGGAGTTGCAGAAAATAGTGACGCCGCCGCGCCACATTTTTTCATTTTTCCCAAGAACCACATCACGCTGCATTGGACGTCACGGCGGCCGTTGTGATAAAAGGACTTCGGCGCGCGCGTCTGCGAAGCACAGAAGGTAGGAAAACCTTGCCTGCCTTTGCCGCAGTGACAATGGCGTCGCGATCGTACTCGGGTAGGGTCCAAAGAAGAGTCGGAAAGGACGTGCCGGAGGGTAACGTTCGTTCACGTCAAAAGCAAAAGCGTAGATACATGGATGAGTAGCGAAAGTCCGGAACTGCAAGATCCGAAAAAATTCGGGAGTCCTTGCCTATCGGGGAAATGGGGTGAAGCGAGGCTTGGTGTGTACGTGCCTGACGTACTTCTTTCTTTATTTCTTTCTTTCGCATTGCGCAATGCTCCCTTCTACTGTTTCCTTCCTCCATGCCGGGAATTGGACCTTCAACCAAGTGCTTAGCAGCGCAACACTTCCGTTGCTCCAGGCAATAACGACGGTCGTGCGTTCATATCCAGGCAACAATGAAATGTGACAACGTGAACTGACAAGTCACCTCGATAAAAGATCAGATTTCCATATCAGAAACGGCTGATCGCCGACAAGCCCATGATCGCGAGAGCATCACTGATTGGAAAACGGCGCGTACAAACACGCAGGCGACCGGCGCACCTTCGAGGGCCGGATTTCTGTACGCTCCCCGGGGCCGGGCTTTTCGCGTACCACGCCGCCACCGAAGCATGTGAGTTGTAACAAGCTTCGCTAAAAAATAGAAGCGCAGTGTCCAAGCCACGATGATCAGAAAGGACGTATACCGCAATCACTTCTGCGTCTGTTCCATTCAGGTGCTTGCTAAGACTGCTCTATTGTACGTCACTGTAAGCTCGTGTCTTGTGGCACGAAAATATATTCCACAAGAACAGCAGTGACATCTGTTCGTGAGGAGCAAGCGAGGAGCTGCGTGGATAAAACGACGTCTTTTAGCAGGGAGTCAAAGCTGGGTTTTTTACGACGTTTGTACGGCTCGCACGCAGCGACACAGGACCGTCAGGAACGCTTCACGCCAGAAAAATAGCTGCCATGATACACCCTGGAAATACCAAGATGACCAGCATCAGGGACAGGGGCTTGCACAGTCACAAGTAGATAAGATGGTGTGACGATCAGCACTGCGTGCCCTTCGATATACATATCTCAGCGTTATGTAACATGCCGTCCAGAGGAACCAACCTTACATGTGCATGGTCTAAAGCGACATGACACGGGCGGCTGGTGAGGTCTCGTAAGCATGTATCGCTCTGTTGCTCGTCGCCGCTGCGGTAACACACGGAGAGCGCGGAAGCGCGAAGCTGTGTCATCCATGTCTGCGACACCGATGGCGTGCCCAAACCAGCAATGTGCATCATGGTGTAATCGGCCCGACGTGTATACACTGATGTTTATGTCAATGCTCGAAGACCATAAGCTCAGCTACATAAGCAACCCGCGATATCACCGAATGTCGAAAGCCAACGGGGAGTAAGGTTGCCGGTGCTAACAGTGATGACGCTGAGCCGTGCTCCTACACAGGTTGCAGAAAATAACGCCATTTTTTTTTTTTTGCCTCCTTCGAGAATTCCTCTGTTCTCTCTCGACGGTGTGATGGCGGAGTTTGCTCAATGCCCGGACATGTGAAACGTATTCGTGTTCTTCATTGTGTTCAACTGGTGAGAACTGGTTGGCGCTGTGGGCAACTTAACAATGCGGTGATGCCCACACTAACACTGGGATAAAACAGCGCCAATATGATAACTATTAGTGTGGTACTTCCGTCACGGCAGACGGGTCAGCGTGAGCAATGTTTGGCGGGGTAGCGACCTACCTGGCAAGATGTGAGAAAGCAGAAGATAGCTCGAGGCCCTCGGGAAAGGGAGTGCCCTTCTTGAGATCAGTCAGAGGTCGTGCACTGTGCGGAATATCTGGCATATCGGTGGCAGAAGGAGCACAGGCCCACAAGCCATCGGGCGTCCTTGAGACAGGTCGGTATAGAGAAATTCAAAACAGCGTGAGAACATTGGTAGGATCAGGCGCCAGCGCCATAAGAATCCACGAGTCGACGAGGCATGAGCAAGGTCTGCCCACAATATTAAGGCAAAGGCAACTCATGCGACCAACAATTACACAAATAGCGGTTAAAACGAAAGCGAACCGTGAATCACGGCAATGCCTGGCGCTTTTACCTAGTTGTGCACGTAGGTAGAGTAAAAGACAATAATATTCATAGTTCGCTCATAACCTGGCGCTCTGGACTTGGGTACTCACGATAACGATAGGCGTGACGACAATTTGAAACAGCGAGCATGGTCAACCACTGACGGCTAGCTGTTACGCAGCAGTGTTACTAATAAAAACCCGTCTTCCCTTGCGCGAAGTAGCAGATGCTTTAGCAGAATACTTTTCGTTGCGCCGCCGACACGTAATTGCTGAACAAGTGATCTGGAAATCCGCAGATATGCACGCACTCAACGAGGTTCATGGTCTAGGAGTCATCTATGTGCAATTCATGATGCAATCCCGCGCGACTACAGCGCAGTGACGGCCACAACCGGCACTTAATCATCGTTTGAGTGATGAAAAGCTCGGCCAATAAACCGGCCTAAGACGCAGCGCAAGGACGAAAACTTCATTTCTATAGTGTAATACAGTCTGGCGAACGTCGTCAACGGCACTTGGAACAGCAACGAAACTTCATGCGCGTCCACCGGCACTCTTTGTTCGGCTATCCATTACTTTGTCATTTGGGCGCTAAAGCGTGACACAAAGACCACTTCGTGACGCAACTTCCAAGCTAACGGCATTTTGTCTCTCACATAAAGTGCTCCCTGCGCTTAATGTCGCTGGATGGAGCAAGTTATTCCTGCTTCAGGTCGACGAGACAAAACCGCCACCGGAACACAGTTCCACGCAACATTTTGCGGGTCATGTTACTCAATGCCGCAAGCAGCAATTCATCTATGTATGCTCCCCATCAGCGAGGAAAGATGAAACATTTTCTTTACTCTGTACCGTTCTCTTCATGCAAGAGTTTTGCAAGAACCTCCTTTGTAACATGTCCCCCCCACACATTAGGGCGCGATTTAAGGTTACGTTCAACCCGCACCTGGTAAAGAGTATTTATTATAATTGCTTTGCTATGTTATATGTAAGTGCTAGCTTATGGCAGCGCTCATCGGGACCAATGACGACCGGGCAAGATTAAAACATACAACAACGTGTTTTTGTCTATCCTTGTGTTTCTGGGTCGTCCTTTTGATGAATAGAAAGCGTTCTATCGTTTCTGTGTCGCCCTCGTTTCTGATGCGCTCTGACATAAGCTACCATGACTAACCGACTTGCCCACTAGTACATCTTAGGCATGTATACTGTACTTGCTCCATGCGGCTAGGCTGTCAAGAAACAGAGGACATGAAAATCAAGCCAGCTTACAAACGTAATTCCGTGGCGTTACTTGAAATCACTAAGACACAATGTTTAGCAAGCCCTCCTCTATTAAAACACAGCACCGCGTGGCTTCAAAGGGACAGTGAATA
The DNA here is from genome assembly GCF_013339695.2 of Rhipicephalus sanguineus. NCBI lineage: Eukaryota > Metazoa > Arthropoda > Arachnida > Ixodida > Ixodidae > Rhipicephalus > Rhipicephalus sanguineus. The sequence goes on from NC_051178.1 coordinate 181,464,383, forward strand.
GCAACACGATTTTTCTCATATTATACTCTTTCAAAGTACCAAAATCACCACGCTTGCCGCGAGAAGACGTTTTGTAAGCGAAAAGACGTGCAAAAGGAAAATGCTGGTGGGGACGCCACGTTCGAGTTCCCGTACTAATCACCGTGGCGTCATAGATTTCGGCGGTGCCTACAAGGGCCTACTTAAATAGTTCCTATTCGGTAAAAATCAATTATATTGTCCTCTGCAGAGACCAGAGACCTAACATGCCAAGTTTAAGGAAATTTCGTTGAGCCAAAGTCGCCAAAATACGGAAAATAACACTTCGAAATCCGTGACGTCATGCGCGGAGATTTCGGCGCGAAATTTAAACATAAGGCTAAGACCTTGATTTTCTCTTCTAATAATAAACTTATGACGGTAAAATTAACGACATTAGAGCTTTCGGAGTGCACCTTATCAATCTAAACCGAATCATTGCTTCACATTAGTGTCCCTTTAAAAGCAGTGTTTTTTTTTTTTTTAATCGAGTATTTGGGGAGTATTTCTGCCGCAAAACTATAATCGTCATCTGGCTTGCTCGCGTTTTCTTTCTTGAAAACCCAGCCCTCGTCAATTTCCTATCAAGAATGCTACGTCACACTGATAGCGCGCACGCCGTTCGTGATCTGGAAGTGCCCGGACCGGGGTGATAACGCAAGGAAAGTACGCGAGGCAGATTACGATTATAGTTGTGTGGCAGAAATACTCCCCAAATACTCGATTTTTTCTTAGAGTGTACGGTGCGCGACAGGAGTAGGACGGGAGTCGCCAGATCGTGATCGGGATGCGCGCACGCAGCATGGCGCTCACCTTGCGAGACCTCCTCAGGGTTCCACTACGCGACAGGACGACGGTTTCCGCCGGCGAGACCGGCACCGTGAGCACGGACTCTTCGGCGCCCATGGGGGCAGCCCCAACCGCATAGTGCCTCCTCCCGGGGGGGGCCAAGGGCTCGCGCACCACGCCGCCTCGCTGGGACGCGGGCGCTGACAAACACCAACGATGGGCCGGCACGCGCTAGCCACGGGGCGCGCGCGCTCACGTGCCGGCCACGCTGTCCGCGCTACTGGCGCGAACCGAGGCACAAAACTCCAACAGGCGCCCCCTCCTCCTCTTCTTCCTCCTGAGGGCGCGGAGGAAACGCCGAGCGGGCAAAGACGCGCGCGCGCGCGCTCCGATCCCAGCGCCGCTGACGACGCCGGCCCGAACCGCGGCTCGAACCGCGAGCGCGGGAAGCTCGCCGCCGAACTCGAAGTCGGAGAAAACGATCACAACGCGTTCGGCCGCTGAAGGGCAAAGCCAACAAGCTGTCCGCACCCTCGACATTCCCAGGAAGCGGCTTCTGATTTCAGGCGTTAGAAATCTCTCTCCGTTCGCTCGTGAATATGGCGTCCGCTCTAGGCATAGAACAACGTGTTCACACTATAAAAACTAGCAGGGTCCCTTATGAACTCGCCTCTGATCACTCAAAGGCACAAACAGTTTTTTTTTTTTTCTTCTCATGCGATTGCATTGATCCCTCCGCCCAGGAGCACTTTCTGCGCCAAGCGTGCTTTTGCAATGCCTCCGGGATCGGAGGCTTTGCAAGCTTCCTGCACCTCACGCGCCTCCGGGATCGGCCCACATGTGAGCAAGTGACGACGTCATGTGATTAAGTCACGTTATGTGACGTCACAAAATGTGGCTATCTGTAACGTGATGACGACATCATAAGGTGACACATCACACGATGATTTTTTGCATCATTCGTGTTGACGCCGACGGTCACTTTTCGTGTTTGATAAATCGCCCAAGGCCTTCGTCCTTAATGAACAACGAAAGGGAAAAACTGTACCACACGTTTGCAGCAAGGAGCGATACAGTTTGTGACACGAAGCTTTATACCTTGGTGCTACAAACGAATTGGTGAGAAAGATCGATTTTTTTTTTTTCCTTTTCGTTCATGAGCATCCCTCCACCGCTGTACCGTATTACCGTTTAGGACAAACTAGGTACGCCGAACCTCATGTCGATTCCTTTCGGACCTTTCGATGTCGATTCAACATTACCGGAAAACGGTGCGAATAAAAGCAGAAAGAGGAATAATATCTATGTAAGACAATCTCCGGAGATCGTTTTTTATTTCTGATTACCTAAGTACAGTCTACACAAGATTATCCTGCTGCAGCATTAGGACATACGACCGACGAAGTCTCACAAACGCATATTCCTTCAGACTTTTTTTTAACACGAAAGTGTTTTATGCCGGGGTCCACCAAGGCTTCAGTGACGTATTTCCGTCACGGAAATGACGTCGAAAGAATTTACACGATCAGATGGCAAAGAAAAAAACTTCCGCCAACGGGCATCGAACCCACGACCGCTCGGTCCGCAACAACAGATGCCGGGCACGCTCTACACTGCGCCACGGTCACAGACTCTAGATGCTTTACAAACGCGCCCTTTATATCTACCACTCTCCCGGTCGGCGGGGTGGTGTTGCCCTCTGGGAGCGGTAAAGTAATTCGTCATTGCTGTGGCCTCCGCGATTAGCAGCTGCAACGCGTTACACGCCCGTCCCATTCGGCGTGTTTTCAACAGAAGTTGAATTTTGTCAATGCCTTAGCAGAGGAGAAACATCTGGCGTCTTTCGTTAAGCAGCTGGCGTCTTTTCGTTTTGCTTTAGAAACATCTGGCGTCTTTTCGTTTTGCTTTTAGAAAACATCTGGCGTCTTTCGTTGGTTTAATTCATCAATCAACGGCGTTTTGAACGAAATTTTTACTGTTTAATCACGCACAGGAGAAATCTCACCAGGCACTACCTTGGAGGTAAATAATGGCTGCTAATGGGAATGAGAGACAGAAGAAGTCGGCTTTTAGCTAACACTTACACTTCTACTTCTACTAACGTTTCCTACTGGAACATGCCAATGGCTGCTAATGGAGAATGAGAGACAGAAGAATTCGGCTTTTAGTTAACGCGCACGCTGCGAATTTTTTATTGTTCAACAACGCACAGGAGAAATCTCCCACCGGCACCACCTTGGAGGTCAATGTCTGGTACTAGCGTTAAGACTGGTTACGCACTACCACGGGGACGAACGGGTGCCGCTTTAAGGAGCTTCGCCCCAAAAATCGCGGCTGGGCTACCGGGGCGGCACGACGCGCTTTGCGTTTCCCTCTAGTCCGGCCGCGGCGTTCAATCACATTTTAGCATGCCGCGTGATGGCAACCAAGTTTTCCTCCAATATGCGACGCTCTTCTGGCTATCACACGTCGTTCTCTGATTATGCTTTCACCGTTTACTACAGCTACCACAAGGGTTTGTTTATTCATTTAACATGGACGTTAGTCGTCGCGATCGAGATGTAACACCAATCATCAAAGTGGCTGCATATACACGTTAAACGGTGCCATAGCTGCCGGACATCAATATACATTGTGCAAACTCTCTTATATCAATGTACTGTAAACATTCAGTTACTTCTGTAAGGGCACGCTTTACTTTCGTGTTATTCCGATTCCTATGACAGAGGGATCAACCATGTTTTTTTTTTGTTTTTTTTTTTTCGCTAAGCTTGGCTAACGTTCGCGGGACATCCCGTACAGGAAGCGGCAACATCACACCTAAAGATCGTTGACGGGCAGCCAGCAAGAACGTCAGCGGTTAACAGGAAGTAACCACACTCGTTTTCGTTCAGCAAGACGGGTCAGTGGGCAACACCACATCAAGCACCGTCGAACGGCGTCAGCCAATCGCCGAGCCTGCCAACGTCGAAGCGAGAACGGCTTATCCGAGAGACGTAGTCACATTTGCAGCTACACAAACTGCGAAATGCGATAACTACCATGCTGCTAAAGTTAGATAAGCTCAAACTGCAGGGGAAAAATATCAAAAAGATCGAAAGAGCTTTAGGAAAAGCAAAACAAAAATTGGCCGCGTATCTGCGTGCTTCGCTGCAAATGTCGTGTAAAGACGATAGAAGAGGCGCTGTGTGAGATATGGACGCCATCTGGCAATACGTCGGGAAACATGAGTGCTGTGTTGCGTGCTGGTAGTCCCGGCGCAGCAGCAGGCGAAGACCGGCGGTGACCAACGCGACCGGCGGGGACGCCAGCCAGCCCGAAAACGCGGTTTGGCGCGAAGCGCTGAACCAGAGAAACGTCCGCACTCAACGAATACTCTCCACACACTCTTTTATTTACACGTCGCCTGGGTAAAACAGGAACGCCAGAGCGGCGCCCACAACCGGCAGCCTGAAGGCCGCCCACAACGCTGCTTTTTCATTTTTTAAATATTTTTTGTTCACCTTCTTGGCCTTCTCAAAACTAAAGTTTTTCAACACCAACCCATGGCATTCGTACAGTGCAATACAGAACCGAAACCGAAACACAACCATGAGCTCGTGCGAAGGGCACGGAGGAAGGCAAATTTCAGCGCAGTCGCATTTTCAGCTTTGTTGAAACAGCGCTCACTAGACGACGACGAAGTAAAAGAAGGCACGGGACAGGCAGCGCTTGTCCTGTGCCTTCTTTTACTTCGTCGTCGTCTAGTGAGCGCTGTTTCAACAAAGATGAACGCATACCAACTCGCTCAAGCTTCCATTCTTATGCATTTTCAGCGCAGCTTAAGAAACTAGGGTCCTTAAAATTACGTATGTATGCATTTTCTATTAAAGGAACACGCCACCTAATACTTACCTAGTGATGTTGCACCTCAGATATGCGTGATATTTACTTTTTGATCGACAACGTTCACAAGTATGAACAGCCGTACCAGTTCAAGACGGCTGGCCCTTGGGCAAGTGGTTCAACTTTGGCCGAGTGGCTGAATCGAGGGACGTGCCGACAAACAGAAAGACAGACAGACAGAAAGACAGACCAAAATTTCTGCGTTTAAGTTCCCCAAGAAAGACTATCGTCTTTAAAAGAGGCCCTTTCAAGGGAGGCAGTATACATCGCTGGTACGCGTTTTCCGGCTGCCGCGAAGCAGGGCAGTCGGGTAACCAATCGACGTCAAACCGTTACACATGCTAAGGGATAGTAAAGGGTAAACACGGTTACCTAACGGGATTGGCGAGACGTCGGAACGCTTGACAAGCGATAGGTGTGAGATTAAGCAGTTTGTATTTTCAGCGCGACGACACGAGGTGCCAGAAGACAAACAAATGCGGTGCCGAATTAACGAAGCCTTGTACCTCTCCTCTTCGCGTCCCGATATTGATAACACAGATAGCTAGCGCTAACTTACAACCGTTCATCAGAAGTCTTTTATATAAGCGTTCGCCTTCATGGCAGTACCTGAACCTGCTTCGTTATTTTTTTAATAAGCCCCTGTTAACAAAACAGAAAGACCAGAACTCCGCAGCACCGAGTTTATGCTACAAGAAATGCTGGAACTGTGGTTTCTAACAGCCCTTCTCACTTCAACATTTTTCTTCTTTTCATTTTCAGTAATGCGTCCCTCGTCGGACAATGTGATTGCTAAAAAATGTAAACACTATTGGCCTCGAGGAGTTACGGAGTCGCCCTCTATCGGACGCGCCTCGATTGCGTGCTAGGCAGGATACCGCCGGCGCACTCCCCAAAGTTTTGCTGTCGGCGCTCTACAAAAACACCTCGCGGAAGCCCTCCAGGGCATTTCTGTAAGTACTTTCGAAATGATCTGTGTTCTTTACTGTCCAAATAATCATTTTCGACGAACTGAAAGCACAAGATAGTCTACAGTCGCTGTCTCTTTGCCATAAGCGTGCGCAGGGTTCCCCTTCAGGGGGGGCGAAGGTTCGTCGCAGCGGCCCCCTCCCTATTATGTCAATGTATGCGGCTGCCTTTGCGCCCCTCTTCTCGCCCCCCTACAATGTATAGGGCTGACATTGCGCCCCCCCTTCTCGCCCCCTTGCCCCCCCCCCCCCTGCGCACGCCTATGCTCTTTGCAGAAAACCGAGCATCCGCTTCACGCTGTCACCGCGTTTGAGACCCCTGAACCGGCTTCTTGCGTGAAAGGTAGTCACTCGCTGAGTGCAAACTATGTGAAATATCTCGTTAGAGTAGACTGCCTGTGAAATCAAACGGAGCATAACAGAAACAAGCCTCAAGCCAGCGATCGCACGGGTTCGCGACGACTGACGGTGCCTCTGTACGTATGAGCGTCTGCATGTATGCTCGTACTGATGGTTTCGCTTTTGCTACGAGCGCGTTTTGGTACCGCGCTGTGAACGTTAGGGCGCAAAATATGAGAATTTATGTAGCTTATGAAGCAATGCATGCCTCATCAAAGGGGAAAATTGCCCGTCGGCGTCCCGCGTCGGCGGCGTCAACACGAGTGATGCAAAAAATAATCGTCACGTGATCGTGTCACCATATGACGTCATCATGACGTCACAGATCGCTAAAATATGTAGCGTCATTATGACGTATTCACACGTCATGGTCGCTTTGCATTGCCTCCGTGATCGGTCACGGAGGCCGTGTAAAACCGCGTTAGGTGCAGAATGCTTTTGGAGGGGGGCGCGGGAGAATCAGTGCATCGACTGACAAGAAGATGGCTTTCGCCTTCTAGTCATCTTTAACGAATGCATAAGGGACCCTGTGCGTTTTTTTAATTCAACGTATCTAAACAATGACTTGCGCATCTGCAGCCGATTTTGTGGACGCTGAGCACGGGGCCGACGATCAAGAGGTCGCATTGGAGGGTTCCGAGATGGCATCGCACGTGGTAAAAGGTAGCGCTTTTACCATCCTGTGGCAGATAAGCATCATTTGCCGGCGGGAAGCGCGCGCGAGCCATCGTCTCAGTGCGCGCTGTATGCTACTCACCGAACATCGCAGGCCCGACGCCGAAGTGCTTGTTGCACACAAGACTCGTAGCGGATGGCTACTTGCCGGTTCTTAGCTTTACAACCCATGCTTCACGCTGTTTCTTGTCCCGCGGTTACCAGTGCAGGCTGACACTGGGCTCCTTTGTGTAAGCGCGGCACTGCGGCACCGAGCGGTAGAGCCCCATGTTCGTCGCCTTCGGAGGCAGCCACACTATTACAATGGTTTCAATTGAATAGAAAATGAGAGAAAACTTCCGAATTTGAACAAACCGCAGCGCATGTGGGACTTGAAACTCGTTTTCAAAGCACGCGGCAGTGCGCCACAAGCAGCCGACGCGGCCGCTGAGACCACGTGATCCTGCCAAACACGTCACGCCGACGGTGGCGCCGGCGTTTCCAGTGGTGGGCCTCGAGGCCAATATCATTGTGAATCACGCCGTAATGGGGGAATGCGGATTGATTTTGACCACCAGCAGTTTCTTAAAATAAAAGTGCACAGGTGTTTTCGTCTTTGACCCACATCAAGATGTGGCCGCCGTGGCCGGGAATCGTTATGATTTCTACTTGGGCCTGTGGGTTTTCTATTTCGTACATATATTGTTGCACGTAAAAAAAAATGCAAATGGAAAAAGAGAGGAGAAACAGATATGTTAAAGAGTTTGGAAGAACCGACATGCTGCCCTTCTCTGGGGCAAGCGACTGGGCACTTTGAAAGTTCCTGTCTGAAACACACAGAGACAAAAAAGAGACAAAGAGTCAAAGACCTTCGTTGTGTTCCTTCCTTGCCTGTGTTTTTTACACAATACAATACAGGTACCAGGAATCGAACCAGCGCTCTCGAGTTCAGCAGTCCCACAAGAAGGAGGAGGAGGAAGGAAATCAATGAAAGGCAGGGAGGTTAACGAGACGCGCGTCCGGTTTGCTACCCTACACTGGGGAAAAGGGATGAAGGGATTAAAAGAAAGAAAGAAGAGGGAAGAAGGCACTGTCAGGGTAGATATGCACCTGTCCATTGCACACCTACAAGCGGTCGCTTAAACCGGTCGATTTGAAAAACAGTAGCAACGCTCGCGTCGCTTTGCTGGCCTGCGATGCCGTAGGGCCACGATCCGAGGATCTTCTCTTTGGAAAACGGTCTGTCGTCTAGCTTGTTCAGTGCATAGCGCAGAGCCTTACGTTCGTTCATAAAACATTCACAGAAACACAGTAGATGTTCTATCGTTTCGTCGCTATTGCACGAGTCGCATCTGAAGGTTTCTGTCATTCCTATGCGAAAAGAGTACGCCTTCGTGAAAGCTACTCCTAACCACAGGCGCCACAGTAAATTTGCATCACGGCGGCAGAGGTGCGACAGCTTTATCGAAGGGACAGGACGTTGTGTTCCTATGACTACCGGGACATTGCGGTATTGTGGGTAACAACCTCGCTGATGATGCTGCCCGGTCCGCCCACTAGGATACCCAGACAGCCCCAATATCCTTGTCGAAGACAGACGCTGCAAGGGCTCTTCGCTCGTTCGTTGGCACAATGTAGCAAACTTGGTTGAGCGACCCCAGTGTCTGGAACGTCGCCTACATAAGCTAGAACCATCGAGGAAGTCCAGCAAGAATCAGTACTTCGGAAAGGCTCAACCATGCCGTCGGCGATGATCCGCAAGTTCACGCTATCAGCCACGTGTCTCCTCTGTAGTCTCTGATAATACAGGGGCTCGAGAAATACGAGCACGAGCACGACCTTTAAGTTGGCGCACTTCTAATCAAACTCATCGCTCGCACAGTGACTTCCCCGACAAGTCTAGGAAGTAGCGACGCCCATACGAGGCTATACCTTCATACCAGTAGCTGCAGCAGCAGCAGTAACGGGCTGTGCGTCCGTATATATATAGTACACACGCGAGCACAATCGACCTGTAATGCGGGCGAGCCGCGTGTGTTCCGGAGAGCGGAGCGGCGCCGTATAAGTGCCACCGCGCCGGAGATTGCCCACGGCTTCCCCCGTGCGGGCGCCAAAGCCCAACACCGCGCGACGGCGGCGGCTAACGACGCGGCTTTGACAAATGACCACCTTTCCGAAGCAGCGTGGAGGAGGACGCACACGCCTCCTTTAGCGCGCAAAGCCATACACAGCACCGCCGCGCGTCGCGGGCGCCAGCCCAGGTTGCAGCACACCCCCGGACGCACGCACAAGCGCTTCCTTCCAACGGAAGAGTGGCTACAAGACACCGCGCATCGCTCCCTAGGTTAAATGGAAGGTGCTGCGAAAAGAAAGAAAGAAAGAAAGAAAGAAAGAAAGAAAGAAAGAAAGAAAGAAAGAAAGAAAGAAAGAAAGAAAGAAAGAAAGAAAGAAAGAAAGAAAGAAAGAAAGAAAGAAAGAAAGAAAGAAAGAAAGAAAGAAAGAAAGAAAGAAAGAATACACGGACATTACACGCCATACGGATGCTTCGCGACCTCGCAGCTGCCACCACCCAGGTTGGAAAGTCACTGGACAAAAATGCAAATGTATTCTCGCGGCAACTCTATGTAACACTCCGGAGATTAAAATGAGCGTGCGGTGAGAGCGCTTAAAGAACGTAAATGGTCCGGAAGCAAGAGTGACGCGGCGAGCTCGCTTCGATTCAGAGAAAGCCGAGAAGCGCCATACTTCATACGCGCGCCTATATTTTCAATCAGCAGGTATCGACGGCGCAGCTGCGGTGATGCAAAAAAAGACGCGCCGCGAGCGAGAGCCGATTACGGTCCGTTCCGTATGACTTGCGCCGAGGAGAAAGGTGCGTGGCTCGCACGTATAAAAGCCGGTGCTGCGGGCGAGCAATCAGACCTTCGCCAGCCACCGAATATGTAAGCGCAGTATATGTGCCGCTGTACTGTGTACCAATCACGCTCCTCAGTTGTCGTGTCTTATACGCCGCTGCGAATTCCGCCAAAGCGTTTCTATTAAACCTGAATGATGACAACGATGATGTCTGATCCGTTCTAAGAAACGACGTTGTCAAAACGAGGCGGACTCGCTTTGTTCCGAGTTCGTGTTCATATATTTCAACGACTGCACGCACGAGTATTCCAAATCAAAACTGCAGCGTTCCGCTGCATTACGCATACCGAAATATCCACTCGAATGCCGTCGTCGAAGAGCACAAAAACGTGAGGTAATATAGCTGCGCAACCAGCTGTCATGTAGCAAGCTTGGCAGACAAAAGCCGCCATGCAGTAGCGAGAAATTTTGCCTGTGTGTAAGCAGCTGGAAAGGACCTCATTTAGGATCGGCGTAACTGCGCCTCACCACTGTCGACATTCTGTCGTATTTGAATGCCTCTATCGGAACAAGCGCGTCTGTTCGTAACTGCACCATCAATGAAGGGAACATTGTTCATTAACATTATAGTTCGCACTTACAACGACCATTCTACGAACACCAGGATTATTAGGTATATGCTACTCCCGAGCTTATACCTGTATCACTTATTAACCACTTTCCCTTAGTAAAAATGACCCTGTTTCGCCGCAAGGTCGAAGCAGAGAAAGCGATAGCAGGGTGTGTACAGATAAGATCGAACACGAGGTCCCGGTCACCATTCCCGATTCTGATGAAATTTACTGTAGGTCTAGGCATTACACCCAGAACAATGGTTTCGCAGTTAGTTTTGCGGAAAAAAAATTTTGTTCGCCTGAAAAAAAAATATACAAATTTTGGCCGCAGAAAACGCTTTTCCGCCAATTTCGCGATTTCTGAATTTTGAGCGCACCTAGGGAAAAAACGGTGCACTTCTTCGTCACAATATTTATTCCCCTTAAAGAACGAGTGAAATACAATCTTATGAGTCTATTATTACCCTTGCTTGTCGAAGCACTTCTGAAGAAAAAAATCACAAACTTGGCAAATCGCACAAAATACCTGTATTTCAGGAATTTATTGCTGCAAGCAAGTTAAAGTGAGGATAATGAAAATCTGTACATATTAACTTTGATACTATCACTCTCTTTTAAAATAATTTACGTGGTTTTATCGCGCTCAGTTTTACTCGATAATTGGGCTGAAACGTAAGTGATTTACCAAAAACGCCGAACTTTGAAAATGATTTTCTCAAAAAGGCCATTTTTATTTTTTGTTAAATTCCTCTAATTGAAGTCAAGGACGTCATCTACCATTGTGCAGAGAAAACGTTGCATTATTTTGGTTGCTAACAAGTTATAGTGCGTCAAATGTGACCATGCCAGCCTAGCGGCCGCGTCGTTCGTTATGGGCTGACACTCGGATATAAGTTGCTAAAAATACTTGTACGTGACATAATCACAAATCAGCAGCTCCACACCAACAAATGCGCAGCCCGGTGTCATGGTTCAGCAAGCTTTGTCTTGGGATCAGCCGCTTGACAAACCCGCAGCAGCGGCCGCTCGATGTTGCGGGCCCTCACATTACATGAGTGCCGCTTCGACTGCGGATGAGCTCCGCTTGCGCGCCAAACTGCGCTCCGAGGACAAATGAGAGAAGGAATGCATCACTGTGAAAGTTAAAGGCCGTTAAGTGCCAACAAATGTCATAGTATGCAACGAAAACTCTGCCGGCAATTTCCCAGTGAGCGCCTCCAGTAGTGCGCTCATGTGGTGCTTTCCCTCTTCTGAAGCCCTAAGGATAATTAGTTTCATTCTATGAGCAACATATGACACAAAAGAAAGCCATTGACATCTAAAGAAAGCGGTTACACGTGCTTCCGATGGTCGAGCAACTCTAACTGCAGTTGTTCATCTCGTGCCAGAACACTTGTGTCAGCCGGCTGTGAAAAGAAGTGTGTCCAAGTCATGTGCTTCATTAAAGAACCGCTTTTAGAATACTGTATTGTTGTGCGTCCGCAGAAAGAATACTCAACGCAAGTCGAGCGTTTATCACGATATTAGGCGGCTGCGGGC
>NC_051178.1:181476204-181534311 GCF_013339695.2 Rhipicephalus sanguineus
AATTTTCGGCGTTTAAGTTCCCCAAGAAGACTTTCGTCTTAAAAATACTCCGTGCTGGAATTGAGGCGCTCACTGGGAATTGCCTGCAGAGTATTCGTTGCATACTATGACATTTGTTAGCACTTAACGGCCTTTAACTTTCACATTGATGCATTCCTTCTCTCGTTTGTCCTCTGAGCGCAGTTTGGCGCGCAAGCGGAACTCATCCGCAGTCGAAGCGGCACTCATGTAATGTGAGTGCCCGCAGCATCAAGCGGCCGCTGCTGCGGGTTTGTCAAGCGGCTGTTCCCAAGACAAAGCTTGCTGAACCATGACACCGGGCTGCGCATTTGTTGGTGTGGAGCTGCTGATTTGTGATTATGTCACGTACAAATATTTTTAGCAACTTATATCCGAGCTTCAGCCCATAACGAACGACGCGGCCGCTAGGCTAGCATGGTCACATTTGACGCACTATAACTTGTTAGCAACCAAAATAATGCAACGTTTTTTTTTTCTGCACAACGGTAGATGACGTCCTTGACTTCAATCAGAGGGATTTAAAAAAAAAATTAAAAATGGCCTTTTTGAGAAAATCATTTTCAAAGTTCGGCGTTTTTGGTCAATCACGTACGTTTCAGCCCAATTATCGAGTAAACCGGAGCGCGACAAAACCACGCAAATTATTTTAAATGAGAGCGAAAGTATCAAAGTTAATATATACCGATTTTTATTATCCTCACTTTAACTTGCTTGCAGCAATAAATTCCTGAAATACAGGTATTTTGTGCGATTTGCCAAGTTTGTGATTTTTTTCTTCAAAAGTGCTTCGACAAGCAAGGAAAATAATAGTCTCATAAGATTGTATTTCACTTTTTCTTTAAGGGGAATAAATATTGTGACGAAGAAGTGCACCGTTTTTTCCCTAGGTGCGCTCAAAATTCAGAAATCGCGAAATTGGCGGAAAAGCGTTTTTTGCAGCCAAAATTTGTATTTTTTTTTTCAGGCGAACAAATTTTTTTTCGCAAATTCTGGGTGTAATGCCTAGACCTACAGTAAATTTCATCAGAATCGGGAATGGTGACCGGGACCTCGTGTTCGATCTTATCTGGACACACCCAGCAACGAATTCGAAAGTTATATGAAGTAAGGCTAGCAGCTAACTCCTTCATAGTCCAACCCGGCGTAATTCAACAAAACGCCGGCGCATAGAAACGCTGCAGCGAGCGAAGCTGCCTCCGTGCATTCTACCACTTCATAGCGAACCGAGCATGCCTACGCATGCGGCCGGCTCTCCAGATGCGAGGCAGTTAATCAGCTCTCTCGTGGACAACTTCTTAAGCTCCGCACATCGCGCCGCGTTAAACGTCTGGCGACAACACATAACGGACCGAGGAGGGTGCGTTATGATTAAGCTTCCCGGTATACGATGGCTACTCAGCGGGAGACGGAAGGCGCCCGTGAAACGTTCACACTACCGAAACCTCGCACCCTGGTCGCAATTTAAGCTGGACCGGAGTCGGCCAAAAATAGTGCGGTAAAACTCCGGAAAGCAATACACCTTCGGATAGCGATAAAACGCCACCTAAGGTAGTATCGTACTATCTACGCGTATATCCAATAGACAATGTTCTGATATCTCTGCCACTTTACTGAATCACATGATAGCGAACCGGCAAAAATCTTTTACGCTTTTGCCTCTCTCTCTCTCTCTCTGGCACGTAAATGTATCCGCTGTATATAACTGCTAAAAAGCGCAGTTAAGCCTAAGCTCCAAATGCCGGCTTCCTATACCTCTCTTAGTCTTCAATGCGAATTGAGGCTATAGAGGCTATTGAGGGAATTGAGGCTATTGGAGCACCTGTCTGCGTTAGGATATACTTAAAATGCATCAGAAAAAAAAAACAATTCGCGTGACTCCTCGCAAAACTGAAAGCAACCATCACTTACCTGACGCCTACATACGTGCGTACGTTCCCGCACTGTAGATTTCAGAAACGAGTGCTGAGAGGACCGACAAGGAATAAACGTTAAATGCAGGCGCGACGTGATCTACCCCATGCAGGTATTACCAGACAAAAAGAACATCATAAGCACAGCGGACCCGCATTGTTAAACACGCCATTGTGTTTAGCACGCGCCGTCAAGTTAATGAAGCGCAGAGCATGATGCAACCATGAATTCCTTCTTCTAGGAAAGTCCATTGCTACGGCAGGTAACGAGCGTCGCTGCGCATACTGAGAAAGGTAAACAGGGCCTTACACAGGCAGTATGCAAAAGCAAGTCATAAGGCGCGCTCTTACAGCGGCTGCCTACCAGCCATGTATTCAAAGTGGTACGTTGCGACGCTGTCTGCATTACACGCCATGCTTCCAACACCGAACGACGGGCTAGTTTCGCGAAACTCGTCACGCAGCGCCCACACGTCATGCAGGGAAGAGCGCCTCTCGGGATTATACAACGGAGCAGGCACTACGCACGCGTATACCCGTCATTCGCATGCACGCGCAGCTCACGAAAACGCGGGATAAACGAGAGAACGTCGACACCAGTACCGCGCTGATGATGAGGCTGGCAAAGAAAGAAGGTAGAATGTACCTTAAAAAAAATAAAGTCACAGTTTCACCGCAAGGGCGAAGCAATGGATGCGATAGCAAGAAATCGAAATGTCACACGAAGAACCAGAAGCAGCTCGATACTTGCAGCGTGCCGCTGAAGCGCAAAGAAGGACGCCCTAAATGAACGCACAGGCATGCACAGGGCAAGCGTGAACTAACAACTGTCACAGTTGTTACGCCTATGTGCTTGAGCAACACGCTGCAAGTGTTGACAACGGAGAATCAGACGCTTGCTTGCTTGCTTGCTTGATCCTTAATTCTTGGCTCTTACCCACTACGGGGGATTGGCCATGAAACCGGCGGTCAATATAAGTGGGGAAATTTAGAATTTAGACGCTCTTAGATATTAGGGGCGTAGCTCCTCTTAGTCTAACCTTGTCACGTCTCCGTTGTCCGGCGTATCTCCCGGCAGCCGGCAGTAAACGGCAGTATCTGTCCGGTGGTGGTGGTGGTGGTGTGCGGCGTGACCACCCTTACTGCGCATGCGCATACCCTCTCCACACACCTCCTCTCCACTCCCCCTCACCATTCCCTATGTCCTCTACCCCTCTCCCACCGCAATGTACCCCATCGTCCACAGATGATTTACAACCACAGATGATTTAAAACCTGCAAGTCTTCGCTGTGTTGAGGTCTCTCATGACCAAAGCGCGCACTATCCTCAACAGAATGACAACTCCATCAGCTCAATGCGCTCCGCAATTTCTGTATTCCTTGAAGCCGGTCCGTGCAAGCCTTTTTTAACATCTTGGTTTCTAGCCAACTTTTAGACAACAGCAGAGGAAACGATCTCAACTATTTCTCGGTTGCGACTGTGTGCGCGTATCACTTGTTCCCTCTTTCCTCCTTGCATTCTCTATTCTTTTCCCTCCTTCCCCCGTGTGGGGTAGCAAATCGGGTACACTCCGTTTAACCGCCCTGCCTTTCCTTTTCCTTTATCTCTCTCTCTCTCTCTCTCTAACTTATTCCTTCCTCCATGCCGAGAATTGGACCTTCAATAACGTGCTTATCAGCGCAACCAGTTTATGCGAGAAAGAATGAAATGCAACAATTAAATGTGGCAACGTGAACTGGCAAGTGACCTCGATGAAATATCAGACTGTCACATGAGAGACGGCTCATCGCCGACAAGCACACTATCGACAGACCATCAATTATTGGAAAACGGCGCATACAAATACGCATGCGACCGGAACACCTTCGTGTACATACGATTTTCTGTACACTCGTCGGCGCAGGGTTTTTCGCGAACTATGCTACCAGTGACGCCGCCACCGAGATCTGTAACTAATATAGAAGCTTCACTCAAAGACAAGGAAGAAATCCCGCAGTGACGGCAGCGAATAATACGCTCACCCACGGGACGCGCACGTTCAAAATTGTGAGTTGTTGGCCTAGTTGGTTCAACAACATCTTGCGAAGGGGAGCACGGACGCTGTTCGGAAGAAAGTACACAGGACAGGAAAGACGCTCACTGGCGTCGCTCGAGCAGCAAGACGCTCACTGGCGTCGCCCTAGCAGCAACTGCGAACTTCGATCATAATGGCGCGGTCCTATATTGACAGACATCAGTAGACGGCTCGTATACATGCTGTGCTCCCACCGCGTACTTCGCGTTGACTCGACAGACAGCGCGAAAACCACTTCGCTCACTGGAGCGGCCGTATTCCCTTACGCCAGTGTTTTGTGGAGCTACGCCAGGTCAGATCCTAAAGGAGTTAGCTGGTAGCCTTACTTTGTATAATATTCCAATGTGTTGCTATCGCAATCATTGCGGCAAAACTGTGTTGTTGTTGTTGTTGTTGTTGTTGTTGTTGTTGTTGTTGTTGTTGTTGTTGTTGTTGTTGTTGTTGTTGTTGTTGTTGTTGTTGTTGTTGTTGTTGTTGTTGTTGTTGTTTCATATTCAACATATATGACTCGCTCCAAGGGAACAAAAAACGTACACATATGCTACGCAACTTTCACGGTACACAGCACTTCCACGCAAGGTATCTTTCCTAACGAAAGGAACAACCACGGTCGGCCATGAAGACTCATGTTAATGCAGGTAGCGCAAAGAAACACGGACACAAGCGAAGAATAAGTACATGGGACAAACGCCGGTTGGCGCTTGTCCCGTGTACTTATTCTTCGCTTGTGTCCGTGTTTCTTTGCGCCACCTGCATCAACATGAGTTCCCACAGACTAGCCTGGCAGTTATCCGTTCTCGGCCATGAAGGGTGACGCTAGTCGTTTTAAATTGTCCCACCAGCACGCTACGTCATCCGGCATAACGCTTTAGTATGCAGAGGGATCGCATGCTCAGCCGCATTTCTCAGGACATACTCGCGAGCACTTTTCGTTTTTATCAATGCAGTAACCTGAAAATAGCCACCAGTCCTGAAAAGCTTCTTACATCCAGAAGACGGAGCAAGGCTTGCAACAAAGAGAAAAAAAAAAATAGAACACGGCGGAGTAATGTTAAAGTTGAATAATACGGACGTTCCTACCATGGCGGCGAGTGGGCTTTTGCAGAAGTATAGAATAGCACTGTCAAGTCTTTCCCAGACATCCGGGGACCGACCAGTCCGTTTCGGAGTGTCTTCTCAAAAAACAAGTAATTTATGGCGCGCAACAACGATTTACGCGATGCACGCGGCAATAAATCACGCTGCCTCGCGGACCCTTCTTGCCGACGCGGCAGCAGAGACAAAATGGAGAGGACGCGGATGGCAAGTTACCCGAGTCCAAGGACTTGAGCATACCTTTATCCTTGGAAACACTCGAGTTAAATCACTGTACGTGAACTAAAGGCGCGTGAGTATACGCCTACGGGCACAAAAGAAATCAAACTTACCTCCAATACGCATAATTCTGAGTAGGTATACGCTAGCAGGGCACGAGTACCATGCAGTAGTACTTGATTGCTGGAACAACCCTACCACTCAAGTCCGGACGTCACGCCCAAATTTTACAGTAGAGCTGTTATGGTCGACGTATGCCGTGTGTCGTAGATAGAAAATTACCATGCTCATGAACCGGCACGCGCTCAACCACCGCCCAAGCATTCTGTAAAAATGGTGACAGTAATGTCGCTTCGCGTACCACGCAAGAGTGACCGACTGTGACTGACTCTGTGTGTGCTGTGATATGTACTGTCTTTCTCTCTCTCTCTTCCCTCTCCATCTTTAAATCTCCCCCACCCTGTTCCCATGTGTAGGGTAGCAAACCGGTTTTCCTAACCTGGTTAACCACCCTGCCTTTCCTTCTCTACTATTTCTCTTGTCTTCGGTTAACAAGAGAATATGAAACGTTCCCACGAGCTCTGCTGCGACCCAGCCTTGGGGGACTCGGAGAAAGCTGCGCTAATTTTATTTGACGCGAGCGATTCGTTAGTCACGGGCCGGCGGAGCACTCCTTCGATCCAAAACAAGAACAAGCGCTTCCCCCTAGTCACAAGAGGGCCAAATATACAAGCTTGGATAACACGCAGTCAGTGCTGGGCAGTATGGAAGATACATGTATCTTAGATACTATCTTAGATGCTCCTTGGGTATCTTGTATCTGTATCGCGATACGTCTCGCAAGACTAGTATCTGTATCTGTATTTCCGATATATTCAATAATGTATCGTGTATCTTAAGATACAAGATACTCCTATAGGAACCCCACCGTACGAAACAATAATCACTGGCTCAACTCCGCTTCTCAAGCTGGTACTGGTGCCACTAAACCGTCTCAATCAAACTAATGGCAGTGCAAAATTTTATTTTTCCGCCAGAGTCCACCAGTGAGGGCAGGGGACGAGGTGTTCGCGTCCGTTTTGGTTGAGTAGAGCAACATGACAGCGCTCGCATAGTCTCGACAGAACAAGCGCGCGAACGTCTATTCTTAGATCAAGTGCCTTTCGTTTTCTCGATTTTTTTCTTTTTACTTGTGCCAATGCCATGACACTTACCCTTATCAACTGTCCAGCGCCGCGTAGCACGATGCGTGAGGCGATTATCACGCAAATTCTGATGCCGCTCTCCTGCGTAGTGTTTCGTTGCGAAATCTGAAGCATAAGGCTGCTTTGCGTCTCGTGGTTTTCACACATCAGCGATTTGAATGATCTTTTGAATGCAAATTGGACTTACATGCGATTGACTTATGTGCAAATCAGATCCTGACTATAGCACCACTATTTCCGCTGCTAGATCTAATAGATCAAGCTTTTACCTAACAGAAGATATCTTCGTGTACCGTATCTTTTTCTTCCAGCTGTCGATCGAATCCCGGCCGCAGCAGTCGCATTTTTGATTGAGGCGAAAATACTTGAGGCCCGTATACTTCGATTTAGGTGCATGTACAGTACCCATCAGTACAGTATACTGTACTGATGGGCGACTTTAATGCAAAAGTAGGCAAGAAGCAGGCTGGAGATCATGCAGTTGGGGAATATGGCATCGGCTCTCGAAATGCCAGAGGGGAGTTACTAGTAGAGTTCGCAGAACGCAATAATTTACGGATCTTGAATACCTTCTACAGAAAACGGACTACTCGTAAGTGGACGTGGAGGAGCCCTAATGGCGAAACTAAAAATGAAATAGACTTCATAATGTGCGACCACCCGGGCATTATACAGGATGTGGAAGTAGTTAACAAGATCCGATGCAGTGACCATAGAATGGTAAGATCTAGAATTCAACTAGACGTGAGGAAGGAACGGCAGAAACTGATACGCAAGAAGCCGATTAATGAACTAGCTCTGCGAGGGAAAGTACAGGAATTCAGAGTTTCACTTCAGAATAGGTACGCGGCTTTAACCGAGGAAACCGACCTTAGCGTTGACGCAATGAATGATAATCTGACTAGTATCATTAAGGAGTGTGCAGTGGAAGTCGGGGGTACAGACGTTAGACAGGACACTGGTAAGCTATCCCAAGAGACGAAAAACCTCATTAAGAAACGTCAAGCTATGAAAGCCTCAAATGCAACAGACAAAATAGAGCTGGCGGAGCTTTCGAAGTTAATCAATAGGCGTAAAGTAGCCGACATAAGAAAGTATAATATGGAGAGAATTGAGCATGCTCTAAAGAACGGAAGAAGCCTCAAAGCTACGAAGACAAAACTGTGCATAGGCAAAAATCAGATGTATGCATTAAGGGACAAAGATGGCAAGGTCACAACCAATATGGATAGAATAGTTGAGGTAGCGGAAGAGTTTTACAGAGATCTGTACAGCAGCCGAGACAGTCAGGATGATAACGTAAGAAGCAGTATTATCCAAGAGGAATCTGACATCCCACCAGTATTAACAGGAGAAGTAAAGAAAGCCCTAAAGGGAATGCAAAGAGGCAAAGCCGCTGGTGAGGATCAGGTAACATCAGACCTGTTGAAAGACGGTGGAGAGATTATGTTAGAGAAACTGGCCACCCTGTATACGAAGTGTCTCTCGACAGGGAGGATACCAGAATCTTGGAAGAATGCCAACATCATCTTGATCCATAAGAAAGGGGACGTCAAGGACCTGAAAAATTACAGGCCCATCAGCTTACTGTCCGTTGTCTACAAGCTATTCACAAAGTAATTGCTAACAGAATTAATACGACATTAGAGTTTAATCAACCAAGGGACCAGGCAGGATTTCGTACAGGCTTCTCAACAATAGACCATATTCATACTATCAATCAGGTGATAGAGAAATGCGCGGAATACAACCAACCCCTATACATAGCCTTCATAGATTACGAGAAGGCATTTGATTCGGTGGAGACATCAGCAGTCATGCAAGCACTGCGGAATCAGGGCATCGACGAAGCCTATATAAACATAATGGAAGAAATCTACAGCGCATCCACAGCCACTATAGTCCTTCATAAAGAAAGCGGCAGAATCCCAATAAAGAAGGGCGTACGACAGGGAGACACGATCTCTCCAATGCTATTCACCGCGTGTTTACAGGAGGTTTTCAGGGCCCTAGATTGGGAAGAATTAGGGATAAGAGTTAATGGAGAGTATCTCAGTAACCTGCGATTCGCTGATGACATTGCATTGATGAGTAACGCGGGAGACGAATTACAGCTCATGATTACTGAACTGGATACGGAAAGTAGAAGAGTAGGTCTGAAAATTAATATGCATAAAACTAAAGTAATGTGGAACAATCTTGGTAGAGAACAGCGCTTTGCGATAGGTGGCGAGACGCTGGAAGTTGTAAAGGAGTACGTCTACTTAGGACAGGTAGTAACCGCGGAGCCGAACCATGAGAGTGAAATAACTAGAAGAATAAGGATGGGATGGGGCTCATTCGGCAAGCATTCTCAAATCATGAATGGTAGTCTACCACTATCTCTCAAGAGGAAGGTATATAACAGCTGCATCTTACCGGTACTTACCTACGGAGCAGAAACCTGGAGACTTACAAAGAGGGTTCAACTTAAATTGAGGACGACGCAGCGAGCGATGGAAAGGAAAATGATAGGTGTAACCTTAAGAGACAGGAAGAGAGCAGAGTGGGTCAGGGAACAAACGGGGGTTAAGGATATCATAGTTGAAATTAAGAAGAAGAAATGGATATGGGCCGGGCACGTAGCACGTCGGCAGGATAACCGGTGGTCATTAAGAGTAACTGACTGGATTCCAAGAGAAGGCAAACGCGTGAGGGGAAGACAGAAAATTAGGTGGGTAGATGAGATTAAGAAGTTTGTAGGTATAGCGTGGCAGCAGAAAGCACAGGACCGGGTTGATTGGCGGAACATGGGAGAGGCCTTTGCCCTGCAGTGGGCGTAGACAGGCTGATGATGATGATGATGATGATGATGATGATGATGATGATGATGATGAATGAACTCCAGGCGGTCGAAATTTTCGGATCCCTCCTTTACGGCGTCCAATATAATAATATCGTGGTTTGCAAGGGTTGACGCTTGGGCAGGTTGGTGTGGATTCATTTTAAAATGTTAACAGCGCATAGAACGATTAGGAAGGGACGAGACAACAGAGGTAAAGAGCGCTGACTTTCAACTAGTCTTTATTTCGATAAGAAGTGCATATACATGGCAAGGGGGAGGGCGCTAGACAAGAAAAGAAAGGAAATAAAAGATGTACAGGTGCTGCCATCATTGCCTCATCATCTCCAATACAGCGCGCATGTCACCACGTGTGCCCTAAAACCCAGCCAGATATTCAATTTCTTGAAATAAAGACTAGTTGGAAGTCAGCGCTCTTTACCTCTGTTGTGTCATCCCTTCCTAATTGTTCTATGCGCTGTTGACATTTTGAAATCATATCGTGGTTTTGTGATGCAGAACCGCCACAATTATTATTAAAATTATGAGCAGTACGCGAGCACTCCAGTTATTCGGGAGCTTACGCGAGGACCAGCGGTAGCGCTGGAAGGTTCGATCGCTGATGTGACCACACGTTCCGCCGATGATAAGAATACCGAAGGCCAACGAGTTTTATTGCCGCTATCAGTGTACAGCGTGCTTTGCTTGACGTACTTTGAGTTACTTAGTTTTTTGGGCACAAGTTTGCCCAACGAGCAGTTTCGTCTCTACCAGAGTGACTGCCGCCTTCTTCATCGTCACCACCACGTGATAATACAACAGGTATTAGGCCTTTTTTGGTGCGCACATGTTCTCTCGTTGAAGAAAAATTCTTAAAAGATTGGGCGTTAGTGAGTATATTGGTAACGAACGCTTTACGCCACCAGGTAAATAGATAATGAAACGTCATTGCAGTTTCATGAGCTCTACGTATACACAATGCGTCACGAAAAATGTCGCTAGCAGCATTGTTGTTGCTGTACACCGGTGATTCGGTATTGCGTAAACGGTCTTTTAAGGACAAGGTAAAACTCCACACCGGTATTTCCGACATCGTGCAAAGGCTTCTTATTGAAGTTCTTGTGATTAGATGGCGACCCCCTAGCCGAGCAGAGACTCCCATAAATTACAAAAGTGACAAGCAAGATCCCCTGTCAGTGAAGAGCTGTCCTGTTAAGCAGCCAAAACAAACTCCAATAAGTTCTATCGGAAGTAAAATAATGCACTTTTAGCAAGAAGGGCAAAACTTTTGAGATACTAACAGACATTTCATTAAAATGAAACAAAACTGGTCACATTAAAACATTTTTTCTAGCAAACCTGTTCGTGAATAGGCGTTCGCTACTACATTATGGGGTTCTATATTAACAAATTTGCGAATGTATCGAAGTATCTTAAGATGCAATTGGGAACTATCGTATCGGATACCAATATTGCGGTAGTTATTGTATCTGTATCACCGATACTTCTTGCCTGTGTGTCTTGTATCGTATCACGATACAATTTCAAAGTATCTTTGCCCAGCCCTGCACGCAGTTAAGTATCAGTAACGGCGTTAGAACGCAGCAAGGAGGGTTTAAATACCAGAACACATCCGAGAAGAGTTTTTCTAACGGGGCAAATTGGAAATACACGCTAACCGAGAAGTGAAGTGACTGGAAAACAAAGAACTTGGACTGCCTCCTTACCCAATTATCTCTTGCACGCGCAAGTACACAAACAAATACACACACAGAAAAAGAGAGAGGGCGAGGTTTCAATTCATACGTATATCTACACCTCGAGAAAAAGAAGAAAAAGAGAGCGTATCTCTTACTCTTTTCAACGAGTCCTGACCAATCAGCTCTTAAATCTCCATCGTCCTGACTTGCCACGTATGTGATTATCTTTAAGGAGGGCAGTTAACTCTCTTTCGGGTTCCATGACACTCCGACGAGAGTATAATGATGTGCTAACAGAGTTCGCTTGTCTGTTTAAAGAGATTCACATGCATGGAAAGTCAGGAATCACAAGAGAGAGTCAAAGGACACATTTTTTTTTAGTGTAGCGTCAAATCCGTAAAAGCAAAGGCAGAGGCAGTTACCACGTCAGCAGTTGCTATCGGAGCAAGTGATCGGCATAAGGTGAGAAATAATCCGGCGACTCAAAAAGAAATATTATAGTGCAAATATAGAATGCAATTACTCTTTCCTAACGACGCCTTGGCCTCTGCGCATAGTCGACACGAACTTTGACTCAAACTTCACCGTAGCATAAAACAGGAGCGTGATCGTAGCCGTAATGCCAACATACTGACGGAATCAATCCACAAGCTCCGAATCCACTACCGAACTTGCTTCTGCGAATGAATCTAAACTCTTATGGAAGCCGCACAAGACTTGCATTTTCGAGAGGCCTATAGGGTTGCGAGTTTATCGAGGCGTAATGTGCATCGAAAGAAAAAAAAATTCCGGCCACAACGTGACCATATATCGTGGCCCACGGTTATGGAAATTTTATGTAAAGCCGTATATCGCAACCACGATAGCAACCTCTACGCTAGCCGCTCTTAGGCCGCTTAATTTTAAAACCGAGGCAATATTACAGGCGAGCACTCAAGCTGCCATCAGTGTAAGTCATTCTCGGTGTACGTGTCCCATACGGAAGTGCACTCTGCATCGCATAGGACCCACTTGAACTCAAAAAACCCCGACAAATGAAAAACTAAAGGATAAAAATTTGTCTCTGAGAGAGTTTTTAAAAAATCTCAAGCGAGCGTTATGAAAGACACAGAGCGAGACTCCAACCATCCGTCGCTCGAAAGAGTCGTCATAAATATATTCATGGTGCAAACAAGCTCGAAATGTACGAGTGAAAGCTGTGTTTCGCAGCGTGCATTCTAACTACCGGCTAAAATGCTCCAAAATGGGCCATAAGCCACGCTGTCACGCTTTTAAACTGCGGTATCGAAAGCGTTGTTTCGTAAGCGAAATCTGCGGACGAAAAACTGAGCATACTACGAGCACACGTATTGTGAGCATGCGCACAAGTCATCATGGTTCCTTTTCCCGCAGATATCTTATCACAAAAGTGCATGCGTAGACCATCGGCAACATACAGGGGGGGGGGGGGGGGGAGAGGAGAACACCCTCTCTCACCGTAGGTATACCATGTGAAGAAGAAAACAGCTCGTAGACACAATTATCATAAAGACATGTAAAGAATTTCAGTTATTGCATGACATCATTGGCAATGCGGTATTATCTGCAACCACGGCGTACTCGAAATATTTTTTCGGAAGGAGAGAGGGGAGCAAACCTCCTCCCTCCCCCCCCCCCCCCCCCCCCCGCCCTTCGGCTGTGCAGACACTGGGTCTGCAACGCAATGTTTTATTATAACGCTACACAGAGGGAATACCGTCTCCACTGCTTACATGAATTTCCTAACGTGTGAAGCGCAACCATGGAAAGGCCAGAATATATGGATGATTGGCTTTCAAGCTATCTTCTCAAATAACGACGTATATTTTCTCTCCCTCGGCTTGCCCTCAACGCGGATGCGAGACACGTGGGCGCAGCTGCACAAGTAAATCCTTCGCAGAATGAACGCTGTAAAAGAGAGAGAGAGAAAATCTAACTAGTGAGTTTTCCTAAATACTGCTTATTCACAAAAACTGTCAGGAAATTAACACTGGTGTCACGCGGGCACTTTTTATCACGATCAGGACCAATCTGGATCGTATATTTCTTGATCGCCATCAACAACGGTCGCTGCCACACGGTCCAGACTAATCAGGATCGAGCTTGGCGCTGACGTCAGTCAAATCGCGATCTGGGAGCCTAATCGCGATACGCTATTCACGATCGTCTTGATACCGATCGGCCTTGATCGCAATCGAAAGTAGTGCCCGTGTGACACCGGTATAAAAAAAAAAGAAAAAAGAAAACAAATGGAAACACATGACGACCGCGGCCGTTGTGACTTTGTCGTTCTTCCTTCACCTTTAGAAGCTTGCCACTTCGTGCTCAGTAAAGCTACCTATGGTCCAGTACTTACCTCCTAATAAAAAAGCATTTCTTACACACCTTCGAGGGAAACACACCACAAGTAACCACCGAAACACTGCAAACAAAAACAAGAGTGTAACAAGACTGCTGTGTGAACAAGCTGCCGGTCTGTAATTTTAAGTATTCTTGTCACATATAAACAAAACATGTGTGTTGAAGATAAAATTAATTTGCTTCGCTCATGCGCCACAAATAAGGATCCTTTTTTCTAAAAGCATTGAAAGCTCTCGCCATCTCTTAGCGTGCAATGTGCACGTAGTCATCTTGAAAAGTTGCTAGTGCAATATCGTTACAATAAAATCGAATATTTCTCAAGTTGGCACATTGGAAAACGTTATTTCTGGTTAAAAGAAACAGTCTAGACAGATTATTGCAGCGTAAGATGTAAAAGCTGGATACTTCTGCGTTGTATATGTTCATTAAGGACGTGTGCAATGGTGCAGCCAACGTAGAGTCACTAGAAAAATTTCAGAGTATCGCATCTGTTTTCCGCGCACGCCGCCGACGCGATTGGCTTACTCGCATCACGAGACCTCTTGCCGCCATATCCCTTCCAAGCGCTTTGGGTGCAGGCGCGTTGAATGCACAGCGCGGCCGGACATTTAGCAGTACCACGGTCCCTAGAAGTACTTCGTCGCTTTTTTAAACGCGTCATGCAGGTGCCAGGGTAGCTCACCGGTAACCTAACGTTGCTGGTGAGCTACTCCGGGAATTTCGTATATGTTTGAATTCCGTGTGGAAAACAGTAACGTCAAAGAGCGTCGTACGTGGCTGCATAGTTGGCCGCGGAATGAATTCGCCCCCCTCAAAGAACACTCCTTTCTGCAGTGAACTACACAAACTTTGCTGGAAAAGATGTCATGCAACAGGATACTTCACCTTTACGGTTCGCTATGTTCAGCGATATTGAAAACTACATACTACATACCTTTCTATTTGCTTGGCTGTTTATATCTCGATCTGTTGAACAGATTGTGCATGCATTTCGAGTTATAAGTGTGTCACGCACGAGAGCGAAATCGAAGACTTATTAAAATCAGTGATGCTACCGAGGACTTCCGATTTGGAGCAATTTTTGGAGCAGCAAAATTTCCACTTTGGAGCACTTTGGAGCAGATAATTTTGCATTTGGGAGCACTCTGGAGCAGATAATTTTGCATTTGGGAGCACTCTGGAGCAGATAATTTTACATGTTTGAGTGCACTAGAGAAGTAAATTGCATTAACGTTTAAGCATCTAAATAATTATTATGGGGCTCTTATGAAGAGCTAAAAATATTTCGATTCAATGCAAATCTCATGGAAAAAATCATCTCAGGAGTACTCGATATTTCACTCGATAATGCAAAAATAAGGGCTCATGCAGTTGAGTGTTCTGCATTAACCTCTTCGGTGATTATTTTCGACACAAGCAAATAAACAAAATACCGGATCAATAAAATTGTACTGTTCGAAATAAAACTCTAAATACATCTATGTGGTTATCAGCAGACGTGGTAGAACACAGTGACGTACAACAGTGCCTCAATGCTAAAGAGTCGCACTGTCCCTAATGCATTCCCCTAAGACGACTCCAAGGCGAAAGCCAGGTTCTTTTTTCTCCTCGATCGATGTGTTGATCCTCCCCTCCCTCTCTGCAAGCTTTAATTCTGCACCTCACCTGGTTTTGCACTGCGTCCATGATCGGCGCACTGATCACGGAAGCAGTGCAAAGCGGCGATGTCATGTGATGACGTCATCACATGACATTACGACACATGACGCCATGATGACGTCACTAGTTCTGAAGATCTATGACGTCGTGATGACGCTATCACGTGATGATTATTTTTTGCATAAATCGATTGACGCCGCCGACGGTCAATTTTCGTGTTTGATGAAGCATAGATCTAAGGTCTTCGCATTAATATTGCGTATTGAACGTTAACAGCCTGGCCATTAACAACCTGGCTTTATATACCAAACTATCCTCCATCATGTCACCACTGTGCTGTGCGCGAAATAGCTTCGCTTATCATCCACTTCACGTGAAATGGCTCCTCAATTTTTTTTTTCAATTTTTATTGCGATAGCAATTATATGGACACTCTCGGCGGGTTTTCACCGTAGCCGTTGCCGTACTTTTCCGTATAAAGTCCAAACTGATAACATCACCTCGCGCCACCCCGCGCATTCTACCCGCGGGTAAAAGCTCACGAGCGCTGGCAACGAACGCGGCTGAAGCGGAGATTAAACGAGCCGGCCGTCTCCGTCGCACGGAGAGCCCGTGCGATAACATCTTCCCGCGCGAGCGGGCTTGCCGTCGATTGCTCATAAGAGAGGAAACGTCTCTCTTTGATGGGCCCGCCCGTCTTTCGTAAGGAGCATGAAGGGACGCCAGGGGAGGGGTGGGGGAACTGCATCGCTCGAAGGGAGCAGGCGCTGGCGCGCGCGCTATCTCGAGGCATCAGGAGACGGCTCGTAAATCTGCTGTGCTTTCACCGCCTACTTCGCGTTTAGAGAACTCACAGCCCGAAAACCGCTTCGGTTCCTGGAGCGACCATATTCTCTTAAACCAGCGTTTTGTGGAGTTACGCGAGATCAGATCCAAAAGAGTTAGCTCCTAGCCTTACTTCGTATAACAATACAATTTGTTGGTATCGCATTCGTTGCTTCACCCTTAAGCGAAACTGCGTTTTCTTAACCGTCAGCTATTGACCCTGGAAAGCGAGGAGCGAACGTGTAACATGGCGTAGCCATTTCACAGTGGGCCGTCAGCGACGGGCCCGCTACTGACAGCAGCGCATATTAAAACGCAGTTGCGGCTGCTCCGACCAGGAGGCATGTTTTTATTAATGAGATGACATTTTATTGCGATAGCAATTATATGGATACTCTCCACGGGGTTTTGCCGTCATGTCCCATATAAAGTCCAAATTGATAGCATCCCCCTGCGCGTCGTATGTACTACCGCGAGTGAAAGCGCGCGAGCGGTGCCGACGAACGCGGCCGAAAAATAAATCAAACGAGCTGGCCCATTTCCGTCGCTCGGAGGGCGCATGCGCAACATCACCCCGCTCGGGCGGCCTGCCGTCGAAAGAGAGGAAACGCCCCGCCCGTCTTGCACGAGCATGAAAAGACACGAAGGGAGGGGGAAGGTTCGCTCGAGTAGCAACTTTGAACTTTGATTCTAAGGGCGCGGTGGCGATCGCTGGCCAGCGCGCTATCTCGGCAGCCATCAGCGGGCGGCTCGTATGCTCTTCTACGTGCTGCGCTCTCAACGCAAAGACACTGTGCGTAAAGAGCATCTTTCCCTGGAACGGCCGTATTCGCTTACTCTAGCGTTTCGTAGATACGCGAGATGGGATTCATGCTATCGCATTCATTGCTTCATCCTTGCGGTGGAGCTGTGACTTTCCTTAAAAAAAGCAAGCAATGAGTTCATTTCGGAACCCTATAGCACTGACGAGCTCGAAAGGGCAGGGCCTTTTGGGGTATTTACCGCAGAGTGACTACAAACCCGGATGTGCTGGTGGAAGGAATTA
Organism: Rhipicephalus sanguineus; assembly: GCF_013339695.2. NCBI lineage: Eukaryota > Metazoa > Arthropoda > Arachnida > Ixodida > Ixodidae > Rhipicephalus > Rhipicephalus sanguineus. The sequence goes on from NC_051178.1 coordinate 181,493,159, forward strand.
CGAAAAAGTCTTTCTGTATGAAGACCCATGGATAAAGTATATCTGAGGAAAAGTGTCAATGCGTTCGCACCATTCACGTGCTCTTCCATAGACGCGAAGCACGAAGAATTCGATATTGTTCCATATACCTATTGCTAGTGATCCCAGACTTGATTCCGCGATGTCCAGAAACAAGTGACAGACCTTTTAGCGGCACGCGTGTAGTTATTACTGAGCATTGCTTTCATTACGGGCCGTGCGACGCTTGAAACAAGCTATCAGCAGCGTTTCTGGAAGCGGCAACGTCCGCCGATCAATCGCAACCACACTTCCACGCTGCCGATTGGCCTAGACGTCACGACCATCTGCGGAGAGCGTGTTTTGCTGTCGAGCCGACTTGTACAACAAAAGCTGCGTCGGCACCGTGCATGGCGTCATGGCTTATTCGGCACGCATGCACGAGCGCTGTTTATTTAACGGAATAATTATTGGTCCGTGATTGTAACTTTGACGGCCCCAAGATCAAGCTGCACATACTTTGACGCGCCGCCGGTGCGATCGCCGGTGATAGACGCCCCCAAACCCGAGACTGGCGCAGTGTGGCTCAATTTTCGTCGATATTATCAGGATGGCGCAGTAAATACAATTTGGCGCACTTTGGCGCAGTTGGCGCAGGAGTGGAATCACTGTAAAATAATAACTGTTTCCTGTATACCTTGAAGGCAATTGTCGCGCGATCATTTGCCACTGCGCAAAACTGAAGCGTGGAACTCTGTCGATAAACTTTATATAAGGCAATGTTATTAAGCGTATTTTATTTTTTTTTTTTCAAAAAAAAATGTTGCTAATGCTGCATTGCGCCGAGCGCACCCTTACAATACTGTTTACTGGGTGAGAAATGGTCACAGCAAAAAAGAAAAAAAAAAACGGCTTATCCTCCCACGCATTGAGGGAATCGATTTCATGCGAGCCCTAGCTCGTATACACATACTGTGTTGCAGTAGCATGCGCGTTAAAAATTTTCGGGATGTGCTATTTCTGATCAAAATAACATAAAGCACTGCGCCGAGGAAGTTTTAACAAGAGTGCGTTACGAAAAAAAAAAAAAGTTGAAATTAAAAGCAGTGCAGAAACCGAACCCTAGCTGTTTACGCGCTGGCAACGCAAAAAAAAAAGAAAAACTTTGTCGGAACACAGCAAAATATTTGCAAATGCACTGTAACGTTGGGAATATTAAGGAGACAAAAAATAGGAAATGAAACAACTGAGTAGTGACGTCAATCATTTTTGATGGCCTATTTTCTACGTATCTGTTAGGAAATGACAATGTATTCGCAAAATAAAATGCACCTTACCTACCGCACGCCGATTCACCGGTGCGTTCGGCTGCTGGCGTTCTGAACTGGGACAAATACTTCACGCACAACTTCCACTTACCGTACACACACCACTTGTATTACAGATAACACCCAGCTGAACAGCAAGCATGGTGCGCAAGTAAGGTATGCGTCAGCGATCAGTCGAAGGACGCAATGCTGAATGTTCTCGATGTTCGATAATGTTCTCGAATGCGCTATGAAGTGAATCTGAACACCGACTGCAAAGCTAGCGCAAAAAGTCAACGTTCACCAAGTGTCGAAATAAAGGGCATCTCGTACGGTGATTACGCTTATACAACTATACAGCTCCGGACCTTGCGAACACAAGTGGCCGTGAACACACACACACACACACACACACACACACATATATTGCAGTTACGCCGAACGTAACACGGCATCGAGGCGAAAAGATCGGTCACTTCTCAACACACGCTACCAACGCGCCGGACGGTCCGGAAGGGATATAACCGCCGCCGCCCAATGTTGCCGGCGTGCAGCCTACCTTTGCGGTACTCTGAAATTTTCCAGTGACTCTAAGCCAACGCACTCATTTGGCACGGTCTTCATACGTGTGGTCTCTAGGCGCACCTTACGACTGGTATGCTCTCGCTCAGGCCTCTCCTGATAAATACGCACCAGTCTTTCGCCTTTTACTAAAGAATGCCGTGGGGAGGGGCGCTACAATGAGCCTACAGGCGAATTTTTGAAAGGCCCTGCCCGCTTGCCTCGTCATGAAAAAAAAAAGACTCAGAATAATTTCGTTCGACACGGCCATGGAGTTAACGGAGAGGCTGCAATCTATCCTTTAAAGGGGTCATGAACCACTTTTCCAAGTAATGATCTAATGACCTCAGTATCGGAGTTTACTGCCTCCCGAATCGATTGCCGCAAAAATTTCTCAAATCCGTCAAGAATGAGCGGAGTTACGGGGGTTTGGCGCACGCTCTCAGCGCTTTCTCTCTTTTCTCGCGCCGACGAGCGCACTGGAAGCTACATAGGGAGGGATGGCACGGGGGAAAGAAGTTACGTGAGCGCGCGTCATGAAACGCGATCGCTCTCCCGCTGTGATTCGCGTGCGCGAGTGCGGCTACCATGTACTGAGGAGTGCGGCGCCGGCAGGTGGCGGCACCCCGTGGCAAGAAGCGCATCTGATCCGAACGCCGCTCTCGATTTACGTCGGCTATCGGCCAATAAGCATGCTATGTCTCTTGCGACGTAAACTGGCAGATCCGCGACGTCAACGTGCAGACGCCCCGCCCACCGACGAGAGTGAGAACCGGCCTCTGTTTGAAAAGAGGGTGCCTGGGGAAACGGCAACTTCGCGCTCCGCTTGTGGCCTTTACGCGGCGCGCACGACTGTAATATTTTGCAGAGCAGTTCATAGCCGTGTCAGCTTTCCGCAGGTTGTGTTTTTTCAACAAGCCCAAGGGGTGCTTCATGACCTCTTTAAAGCTGGGGTCGGCAACCTGCGGCCCAGCCCCCCCCCCCCGCCTTGTCACTTCATACCCGAAAGCAGACAAGGCAGTTTTAACATCAAAAGGGGTCAGACAGCAACAAAGAAAGACCACTTCAGTTGTCATTGTCCCATCTTCACTCTTGTCCAGATAACATCTTCACACCCTTTCTTTGCACATGTCCAAAAAAGTCAGTTTCGCCGCAAGGGCGAAGCAATGAATGCGATAGCAAGGAACTAATGCTATACGAAGTGAGGCTCGCCAATGGATACTCTCAGTTTGAACAGCGCTTCTGTTGCAAAGGCGGCCGAAGCAGCGAAGGAAACTAGCGTGCTTCAAGTGTCGAGCTGTGACACGATAGTTCGCGCTCATCTTCTGTTTGTTCGTTTAGCGGCGTCCCTGAGCTCGAGTGACATTCGTACGCGCCGTAACATGAGCGCGGACATCAAGGTGCGAGCGTGAAACATTCCTCTACACCTCGCCACGAGAAAACCGCGCGAGCAGACAGCGGAAGGGCAAGCTTCTCCCATGCGCAAATATAAGAAGAAGCGAGCGAGCTCGCCGACGACTTTTAAATGCGCCCGTCGGGCTCCTAGCGCCACCTCGCTGGTAATGAAGAAACGCTTATTATCGCCTGCTGTCTCTGAGTCCGTCCAGCGCTAAAGGGTGTGTATATAACGCTCGCCGTTAGCTACGTGAAGGATCTGCGTTTCGTGGCGTAGTGGATAGCGCCGCTCGCTGCGGAGCAAGAGGTCCCTCGTTCGATTCCGCGCTTCGGAAGCATTTTTCTGAATTATTTTTCTTTGGGGCCTCTATATATATCTACATACTTATACATATACGGTGCATGACGGCGGCGACGGCGACGGCAAAATCCAGCCGAGACTGTCCATATAATTGCTATCGCAATAAAAAAAGGGGGGGGGGGAGGGACGAAAGATTCTCAGTAGAAACACTAGGTCAGGGAAAGACCTTCATCCAAGGAAAAGGGAAACTCGTGCCCGGCACGCAGACGTTGAGGCTTTTGAGCTGAAACTCAACTTTTTCCAACAACAGGCTGTAGTGAGTCTAATGTTTGTCACGTCCCTTGCTGCAAAAGCTTTGTGGGAGATACGAGCACACCGCTTCCCACAGAAAAGCCCTGTTACATATTACGGGGTTCGAAGGGAGTTCGAAGATAGGTTCTCTGATTTTCAAAAACATTCGAGCAGCAACCGATTCTTTCAGAATCATTTTAAGGTGGGAATATGAACCAGTTGGAACTGGCTGATGTGCAGACAGACGACGAGCTCGAAGACGCATTTGACGCGAAAGGCACTGTGATGTTTTACGTTGGCCTTACAGAATCAACCTTTTCGAGTTTGAAGAAACTAGCATCAGCCATGACAACAATGTTCGACAGTACATATGTCAGTGAACATACTTTCTCGAGAATGAAGTTCATCAAACCAAACTTGCTTTCCCGGCTAATCGATGAACACCTCCACGAACTTCTGCATCTGTCGGTTATGAACCCTGATGCAGATATTTGCGAGCTGGCTAAGAATGTTCAGCACCAAAACTACTCGCATTGAAAGAGTTATTTTCTTTTTGCTTGTAACTCACTTTTGTAAATTGGAACCTTGTGACATGCGTGGTGAAAATTATTGTGATTTCTATTCCAGTTTTTACGTAATTGTCGATTCGCAGAATTTTTCATCGTTGCCTGCAAAGCACTCCTCCCCCCCCCCCCCCCCCCTCCGCATTGGCATGCGACTTGGTCCTCCACCTCAAAAAGTTGCCGACCACTGCTTTAAAAGGTACTGACACCTTTTTTCGAAGGCGAGTTTACTGTCCCATAAAATCTCTTGTATGCAGAGACGGCTCTAAATGTGAAGTTCAGCAAATGCTGATACGATATTTTATTTTGATATTAAAGTTAATTTTTCCGTGCCGCACCTACCAACATCGACACTAGCTTGACATCAGGCTACAGTACTGATTCTGATGACTTCACGCAGCAGTCTGGCTAGTTGTGATGACGTCACGTACCAAAACTTCCAAGATCGCCGCTTGTGCGTCACCAAAACCTCCAAGATGGCTGCTTGTGCATCACCAAAGGGGCCACGGTGCGGAGTGGCCGCAGAAACGTCACTATATATTGTGCGAGCACGTGACGAGAATCTCATACCGTGTTGTGACGTCAGGGTACAGTAGGAACCGAAACTAGCCTTTAAAAACATTACTTTTCAGGGTGCACTCGTGCTTAGCATTACTTTTTCTAGGCTCTTGAGGGCTTGACCTTTCATTTGACGCATAAAAACGATAACTGAAAAGTTTCGTGTCAGCACCCCTTTAAAGGATAGGCTACTGTTCATCATCCATCACATCGGGTATGCCAGAAAAGATCACCATCATACGTAATGCAGTATATCGTATATATGGGCCAAAATTGATCGAAATTACGCATTTGACTCGTAATTCCGCCAACAGATATCTGACGAGAAGGAAAAGAGCGCGAAGAAAAAAACATTGGAAGTGCTCCTACGTGTTGAATTAACCAAAGCAGGAAAATGGAAGGAGTTTTTTTTTTTTTTTTTTTTCCAGACACAACAATACGAACCCAATGAAAGCATGTCGGTTGTTACCGGAAGTTGTTTTTATTCGATGTATAGCAATTTTGAGAAAAAAAAGAAAATGAATTTATCATATAACTATTACAGCCACTATAACAAAAAAAGTAACAACAAGTAACGCCCCGTATGCATTCCTTGGTCTCATATAACTGGGCAATCGTCAGCTAGTGCACAAGCGCCCTGTCTGTCATTGCACCACTAAACCAACACACGCCAAACTTAGCCAGCACTAGCCGACATTGTATAAGACGATCGAGTGCTCACGTTGGAATGTGTGTGAAGCGAAGCGAAGCTATCGAGAACCCACTAATTACGCGTTTTGTGTAGCAATCGACAGGACACTAGAACCCTCAGCGTGCCGTCCCGACTTTAGGTTGCTCGGTCTCCGGTATCGGAGCCCACGCAATCGACCTTTTTCAAGCACACGAGCGCCACCAATGGTTGCGCAAGTGCGCACGGGAGAAGTGTGTACGCCGCAGCGGTCGCCGCGACGAGCGCGCGGGCCTCACGCTTTAGATTTCCGCCCGCGCTGTGCCAGCAATTCTCAGATCAAGTGTGCGTGACAAAGGGTCGCATATTACTGCGTAATTACTGTCATGAATTTTTTGTTTCTGTGTTTACCTACGACGACCTCTATACGATTTGCGTCCGGCTAGTGTTCCCGGGTGCCACTGTTGGACCAGCTGAGTGGTTCCGAAGCGTCATAAGTTTTTTTTGTTGTTGTTCTTTTTAGGCGCCAGTACGCCCTACAGGATAAATTGAACAAAAACGTACAACTCGGTTTCCCAGACGAATGCCACGAGCGGTCAATGCAATTTGCGGATCCATTTGGAATCAATATCTATCGACACTGTTGACGAGCACAAGGTAAGGCTCTGAGATTTAAAGATTACGCGAAAGAGTAGAGTCGGCGTTTAGTAACACAATATGCATTGATTAGACAGCGTGCGCGTCGCTAGCGACCGCAGGTAACAGAAGGTAAGCCTTTATCACCATCCTTTGACACTAACTGCAGATATGTTATATTTTACAAACGCGCCGCTGTTTGTGTTTTCGCGAGTCGGCTCGCATGTGACCACACTGTCGATATGTATAGTCGTACTCGTGAGCAATACGAGACTACCTTATAAAGGCCATAGCGGCTAAACGCAGTTGGCAAGCGCAGGAGGTATCACAAAACTCAATGCTCGCGCGGAAAGCTATCGATACGTCACATACGTGTCACTACGGACATTAAAAGTAACGGCCGAATAAAAATGAATTGCCTCTTCCAGCTCCCATCTTGACGGTAGCGCCACGCGATAATGTGCACGCTGCTTAACTTCTACATTCGATACACATCCGCTCGGTAATACATACACTTCACTGCGTTAATCCTTTCACATTTCACGCGTACAGATGCGTGCACATACATTCGGACGTGTCAAGGATTTACGATGTAAGAATAGTCAAGAAGCGTCGACGTGTTCTTTTCGTTTCGTGCTCCCACCGCTCCAACGGCGCCAACGAGCAGCAGGCGACCGAACAGCCGGCTCGCTCAGCGTACGCATTTTTCCCCTAGTGCTCCGCGCGCCCGCGCGGCGTTCTGGGATTGCTTGAAAGGGGTCTATTCTCGTCCGAGTAGAGTAGGCCGGTCCTTGAGATACTGCAATATTCTAATATCGCCTCTACCGGTCCACATTAGAAGGGAAGGAAAGAAGGCATAGAAAGCTTGGCTTTAATGCAGCAGCTGTGAGCTTGCGGGAATATGCAGTTGTTACATCATCACACCGACAAGTTGAAGTAACGCTCTTCGACGAGGACAAAAGGGACACGTAAAAGTGCGCTACTTCACTTTCACGCCATGATGACCAATCCCTAACTCTCATAGCTTTAAATCTTATTGAACGTTTGTTGCACTTAAGATGTTCAAGTGCTCTTTGTAGGTTTACAGCGTGATTCCGCAGAGAGCCAGCACAACGCTATAGACATAGTTCAGATTGGACAGCATATAAGCCGATGCGTTACACGAGTGTGGTTTCGCGCGTCACCTATTCGGCAAGAAGGCGACACCCACTACAGGATAAGGAAAGTCCCCCCCCCCCCCTGGAAGGGTTCATCAAGAAGGCTTCGCTTTAAAGCCCCCCGCGACTAGACCACCTAGCGCTCGCATGTTGGTCTACGGTCATACACGCTGCGATGCATTCATACGGCGCATTATCGCGAACTCTCGAAACCTGAGGCAACAAGGGTATACCGCGAACGCAACAGAAAAGAAAGTGTCAGGCAATGCAGCCACGTCGCGATCGCAACTGCAGATTAATCCTATTATAAAGGAGTGGCGTCTGCGGCATACGAATGCGGCGTAAACAAGTCGCGGTCGTCATATCAAACCCGCCATAGGCACGACCCCCATTTCTACGGGGAAGCGTTACGGGAAAGATAGGGCCAACTTTCGAGAAGTGTTGCACGAGCACACAAGGAAGTGTTAGCTACAGGCTTGATAATTTTCACTCTACCTCGGAGCGAAAAAAAAAAAAAAGAACTAGTATGCGAAAAGCAATCTCACACTCTGACTGCCTGGGCTTCCGTAATATAAAGCCATATCGACGTAAACACGAACAAGTTCGAGTGACAATTTGCACTTTCGCGTCTCCTAGGGAAAAAAAGAAGGCAGATGTGAATGCTGGAGATACAAGACGTTCTCGCCTGGATGCAATACAGGTAAACGATTCCATCGACATCCAATAGAACGCGCCTGCATCACATTCCCAACCAGCGGCCGTTTTCCCACCGTCCCAGAGTCCCGAATGCCCGGACGCAATCCCATCTGATCGCGCCGCGTAGACACATAACGAACCCCGGGACTACCATAAGCAAGAACAGCCCATACCCACCTTCCGTGTGCGCAGTAATCGGCCGGCCCCACGAGGCACCATAACCCAGCCACCGAGATCCAAACTGAGCACGTAAACGAGCAAGGAGGAGGCAGCGTGATTGAGGGCGACGAGACACCAAGTTGGCTGGACGAACGATTTGCTGAAACTCAATTCCCCCAACAACACAGCCACGTGTCTGCCTCGCTCTTTTCGCGAGTGCGCGTTTGCGTCGAAGCGAGCGGCGGACTCGCATCGCAGCGTTCTCGGCATGCGGCCGCCCCCAGTGTGCGGCCACGCGACGTAGCTGACAACCGAATCCCCGGAGAGGAAGCGAGGCCGTTAACGCGAGTCAACCCGCCGCTACACCTGCGTCCCTCCTTTTGTTTGTCGTTATCTCCCGAGCCCCGGAAAAATTCCAGTCATGTGAGTGCTCCCCCACCCCCTCCTCCACATCCCCCTAACCTGAGCCCTGTCTAGCGATGGTCTCTTAGTAAATGAGTGGTTGCTCCGTTCTCTTTATTTTATATTTTGCAATTAAAATAGTGCCCATTACTCGAAACGATGTGTCAATACCTGAATGACAATAGGAGGCACAATATTGAAACGCGACAAGTTGAAGCAGCGGGTACATAGCTATTAGGAACAAAAACAGCGTCAAAAGAAAAAAAAGAAGAAGAAGAAGCGAGTGGCTGGAGCTGAGGAGCCTCGTTATTACCTCTTTTTGCTTTGTCTGGTTTTCTGGCGCTTTTTTTGTTCTTAACTAAACTCTGTTCCAAATATGATCACGATAAAAGTACATTGCATGCATCGCAAATAGGGCATTTAAGCACACGAAAAGAGCTTCGCTTCACGGCGATTACAACGTGCCCACTGGATACGAGTAATTTCTCTGTCTCTCCATCTCTCTTCACGTTAATAAAGTAATGAAAGATCTGACACTTATTGATACACCAATATAAACCAAAGCATGCGACGTTACTACGAAATTCTAGGTTATAAGGTGCAAGGGTACGCGCCAAACTTATTTAAATTTCCAACATGCTAGATGCAGGCATAATGGTCCATGCTAGAGTTGTGCACGGGCCGTATTTCCGAGCCCGAGCCCGGCCCGGGCCCGCTGACTTTGTCGAAGGCCCACCCGAGCCCGACGGCAAGGGGCTGCGAGCCCGCCCGGCCCGGCCCGACGTACGAAAACACAATCCCGGGCCCGGCCCGGCCCGGCTTTTTGAAGGTTCGCTGCGAAAACAAAACCTCGTTTTCCGGTAATTTGACATTTTATTGAGCATGTCAAATATGATCAAACGACACACGACGAACAGTCCCTACTGCACAGATTACACATTACAAGTAGACGGCCTCATGCTAGCAACAATGGAGTTCGCTCGCCAAAGCCGTCACGTGTATGGGGTATGCCCATGCAAGCGTCAGCTTGCACGAAGGCAATCAGTCGGTCGTCGCTGTCGCGTGCATTTTCACTCATATGGGATTTGGCCTTAAATCTAACGCGAACAGTCGCGTGGCGCCGTCACTAGCTCAGGTGCATGGTGTCTCTTCTCTGTTTGTTGCAACAGAGGCAGTGTTTTACCTGCTCCCCATTTGTTTAAAGTAGCGAATGGAAAGGAAAAGAGGTAAAGGTCGGTCGCGGAAAAGGCGCTGTATGCGTGCTGGAACACAATTCCCGCTCATTCTCTATATTTCGGGCTTGAGTCGGGCTTTGTTTGCTCCGGGCCCGAGCCCGGCCCGATAAAACTCAAGTAGCCCGAGCCCGGCCCGGGCCCAAGGTGAAAATACGTCGGCCCGCCCGAGCCCGGCCCGCGGGCCGGGTCGGGCTCGGGCTTTCGGGCTACCCGGAGCCCGTGCACACCTCTAGTCCATGCATCCTCACCAGCCAGAAAAGGAACGGTGAGGAGCAGGACGTGAATATTCCTGGATTCTGTCCCTTTTGGTTTCAGACGACCTTATGCATGGATTTGCAAAAGGATCGTTATGTACAAAATATTGCGAAATAAACGCAAACAAATCCCGAGATCTAGAGTCTCGCAGTGTTTAATTTAAAAAAAGAGAGATATGATTACTCAGAAACATGGAAAAATAAACAACGCCACAAGCGCGAATCTGTGTACAGTGCGTCATTTCGGTGGTATATCTGTATCCACAGAGCCATGGGTTCCTCCTAACTTTTTGTAGGAGGTCCAAGCACGCAAGAGCCTGCAACGGCCAGCTATACTACATAGCACAGCGGTTATGGCGCTAGCTGTGCTGCTGAGCTCGATGTTCCGGGTTCGATCCCAGCTACGGCGGCCGAACTTTTGAAAGATGTGAAAAAAAAAAAAAGATGATGATGATATACTCGTTCACCTATACAACTAGGGGAACGTTAGAGAAAGCCAGAAGACCAAATCGAACCCACCCTCCCCTCACTATACGTCATGCCTGATAAATCCCATCGCGTGATACCGAATAATTAAATTAATTAAACAAGCGACACCGGGCGAAATCGATCTGCGAAGCGCATGCATCGTGTTCCCAATGTAGGAGTTGACGGATTTAGCGCCGCGCCTTCCCGCGCCGGATCGAAGCGAATGGTGCAAAAGCAATACTAACTAATTTCTCGGGTTTTCCGTTCCAATACCACGATATGATTATAAGGCAAGCCGTAGTGGAAGGACCCGAAAATTGAGACCACCCGGTGTTCTCATGCAATGACATCGCACAGTACACGGGCCTCTAGCATATCGCCTCCATCAAATGCGACCGCCACGGCCGAGATCGAACCCACGACCTTCGGGTCAGCGACCGAGCACCGCAACCACTGCTCCACTGCGGCGGACCAAAAGCAATGCTGAGTCGTGACGTCGAATATGTTGCCACCTGCGCACCCTGTGAAAAGTAAGAGGACACTTTCGGAAGGGCGCCGCTGCGAACCGATCCCAGATGGCACAGCCTCGTAGCCAAAGTGGATGCGTACACATAGGGCCTGTTCGCGGTGAATTGCTCTCAAATGGTTTCGCAGACACGCATAGATATATGGTGTGAGAAATGCTACTTGATCACCGTGTATTCTGCACGAGGCAGGAATATCGGAGTGCGCACGAGCAGACTAATGAATCCTCGTCCCTTGTAAACCTTTTCACGTGTTGTGTTCATTTTTTCCTCAATTAAGCGCTATTACAGTAGAATTGCTATGGTTAAGCTTCGTCGAGTGTCGCAGATAGAAAATTGTGATCATCATGAACAGGCACGCGCTCTCTTCATCATCTTCTTCGTCTTCTTTTTCCTCTTCTCCTTCGCTCCCAGAACACGTGCGCCGGTTTGTCCGGCGTGGCATGCAATAACTACGATGCGCCAGTGAACGAGTACGGAGAGAGAAAGAGAGACAAAGAAAGAGAACGAAAGAATGGGGAAAAGAGAAATTCTTGCCGAGGCGAGGTTCGAACCCGCGTACCCACGATCCGAAGGCTAGCGTCGTAGAAGGTAGAAGCCCTCTCAGCTCACACCCAGCTTGTCTTAGCCAAGCCAAGGTCAGTCAGGTGCGCGCCAACTCTGTTGTGACCCAGCCTTGCGCGAGTTAGTGCAAGCTGCGCTTCTTTTTAACACGAAAGTGTTATATGCCGGGGTCCATCGCCACTCCACTGACGTATTTCCGTCACGGATATGACGTTCTAAAATATAAAGACTAACAGTTGGCAAAGAAAAAAACCAGAAGAAAAAGTTCCGTCACAGCGAGTCCAACTTGCGACCCCTCGTTCCGCAGCGCGGGGCGCGAAACGATTCGGCCACAGACGGCACATTCCTTGCAATGCTAACGGCGAGCTCTTTATATACACCATTTGCCGGTGGCGGTACGCAGAGATCGGTGGTACATCAGCGTGTTTTCGTTATCACTAGCGAGATGGCGCAAAGGGCTCAAAGAACGCGCTTTAAAGGTCGTCGCCCCACGCGGATGAGCGCGTGCCTCTACAGGGCGCGGTCGCTAGTGCGCGGGCTCATCTCGTGATGACGGTGGTTTATACGTCTTGTGCTCTCACCGCAAGTTTGCGTTGGGAGCACGAAGGCCACTTCGCACACTGCAGCGGCCGCTTTTGCAAAAGGGGCGCGCTGCTAATAAAGAAGTAAGTTACAACTGTGACAGTTCGCGTTTATCCTGTGTATACACTGTAAACGAAAATTAGCCGAGATGGGAGCTTTTCCAGCATATGAGCCGCTAAAACCCCCATGCCCCAATCATTTACTCCGTGGTAGCGGGGTGAAGTCGGCACATGTCGTCGTAAAACGCCCCTTGCTTAATGAGGGAGTTTATGAACGACATGACCTTGTTAAACTCCCCACGGAGTTTTAGATCACGTGGTTAGAAACTCCCTATGGGAGGTTTAAAAAGTATTTTTGGTCGTGACGTGCGTGTCACGTGGTCAGAAACTCCCTATGGGAGTTTTAGAAACCATTTTTGGTCGTGATGTGCGTGCGTGTGTGAATGTGCGTGTGTGTACGGGCATCTGTTTGCAGCGACGATTTGCAGCGAGGATTTGCAACGGCCGGTTGGTTTGTGTAGACGTGTAGGACCATTTTCTCCACTGAACCGTTCTGGTCAGAGACAAGTTCAACTCGCGCCAGCGTTCGACCGCGAACACATCGAGCTGGCTGTCCTGTGTTTATTCTCCCGTCAAGCGGCAATGCCCATGCACACGAGTGCAAGCCTCCGACACGCCACGGATACCTCGCTTCAACGTGCCGAGTTACGAAGAACTGCGAAGAATAATTTCATCGGTAACAAAAGTAAGCTGTTGCGATCGTCAGTGGGTTGTTTCTGGAGTTTCACCGGCTAAAACTTGGAAGCAGTAAGAAGTAGGCTTCGCTACGTCGTCGGCATCAAGCTGGCCGGCGGCCGTTGTGAGAGCTGCGCCGGCGACGCGCTCGCCCCGACCACCGGCAACGCTTGCTCCTCGGAGTGTCACCGAACCGATGTTTCACCGGCTGCAACTTCTAAGCGGTAAGAAGGCTTCGCTACGTCGTCGGTACCAAGCCGGCGGCGCGTATAGCGAACTCGCACAGCCACACCGGTCGCCATGGCGAGCTCACACCGGCCACTGGTGAAGCAAAGAATATGTTTCACAGAAAATAAAAGCTGCTGGAATGAGTAAGTTTAAATTGTCTCTTTGTGCCATGCAACCACCGTTGTCAAACGTATAGCGAGAAGGCGAGCGCCGATACGAGATAGATTGAACCAACATGCGGCCGCCGCTGCACTGCGAGCAACAGGAACCGCGACTACGAGCCGTCTCGTTCGTTGTAAGTGCATCGCTCCGTAGCTTAACGAGGATAGCGGACACCTGTTTTTTTATTGTGTGTGTAAAATAACGGCGACGAAAACTGCACAGCAGCAAGCATTTTGTGATCGCGAGCCGCCGTTCGTCGTATAGCCGTGTCGTACTCCTGCGAGAGGCCTAGCGACGCCGTCGGCAACAACGCGGTATACGTGGCGTTGAATGTTAGGCGGATTTATAGTAAAAGACGGGTGTACCTCAGTAGTATCTATAAGCCCACCACAAATATACACGTACGCCATGAATGTTTGATGCATAATTACGCGGAAAAGGAGTGTCCCATCCGAGCTACATTGGAGGACAAGATGTGGTGCCTATATATACTCGGTGACCAAAGTTTGGTCAAGGTCAATCTAAATAGGTCATTCTGCTTCTGGACACGGACGCGTACGGACGCAGGATGGCTGGCTCGTCAAGAGCTGTGAAAGCGGCCGACGCTGGCCGCGGTTTCTCGTGCACATCATTGCCCAAGGACTACCGTGTAATTCTGCCACCGTTGCCATCAGGAGAAGGACTCAGACGCACACTGGTTCTGCACTGCGACATCGCAGGGCGTCCGTATGGGATAAATGACTTTCGAAAGCCGCTCAAGGAACTTGGCATCATTCAACAGGTGAGCGGCATAGGAGCGTATCAGATGTCGCACGTTTGGCTCCTTAACGTGAAGACAGATGAGGCCAAGAAGACACTTTTGAACGCTGGGCTATTGTCCGTGAAAGACCGACCTTGCCTCGTCGTCGATCCAGAAAGGCAAGAGGTTCGCTTGAAGTTGCACTGGGTAGCCTTCGACGTCAACGCAGAGACTGTACGGCGCGCATTCCGGGAGTACGGTGAAGTTAAAGAAGTCATCAGCGACAAGTGGAGAGATGAGGACTTCGAAGGAGTTGAGTCAACTACAAGATTCGTTCGGCTTTTACTAAAGGAAGGCGTTACTACTGATCGTATACCGCACCAGATGCGTCTCGGCAGCGGTACCGCATTGGTGGTCGTGCCAGGACGAGCGCCGCTGTGCCTGCGTTGCCGGAACACCGGACACATTCGTCGCGATTGCAGAGTACCCAGATGCGCTGGTTGTCGCGCCTTTGGACACGAGCAGATGGATTGTACTCGTTCCTATGCCAGCGCAGCAAATCGAGGAACGAATGCTGATCAGAGTGAACTACTCATGGATGAAGAGGAAGCAGAGAAGGCTGCGACGTCTGAGGAGACGGTGGAAGCGTCTCAGGCAGTGGTGACCAACGAAAGCAAGGTGGCGGAATCTAAACAAGCTACAGACGGAACGACGGAGGTGGACGACGTGGTGAATCAGCGTTCCACTGAGGTGCAGATTCAAGACAGGCTTGAACCAGTTGACCGCCCTGATGCCACGGTAGACATGGAGACAACGGAGACCACGCCAGCCAAACGACGCCTGAACGAGGGAGACGCGGCGTCCCAGCAGCGTCCGACCCAGGAAGAGCAAGGGCAGTGGCGAGTGGCTGGTCCCAAAAAGCCTCGGGGTGCCGGCCGTCTGCGTTCGTCGTCGCTTTCACGCGGCGGCGATGGGACGACGCCTTGAGCGTCGCCCCGACAGTGGGTCTCGGTTCATAGTGGAATAGGTAAGGTAAGCGCCGTTCGCTCGGCTTTCTCTCACCAAGATGGAGACGATTAGATTCGCGACGCTAAATGTACGCGGGCTTTCCGCCAAACGGCGGCAAAACCAGCTTTACCGCCTGATTATCGAACAAGATCTAGACATCGTCGCAGTACAGGAAACTAAAGTAGAGAGTGAAGAGCACGCCGAGCGAATGGTGCGGCCTTTCACGAGACACTATGATGTGTGCGTTTGTAATGCGGTGGGTACGTCGGCAGGGTGCCTATTGTTAATTCGGCAGAGCCTTGGTGCGAAAGTGGAGTCCGTGACTACCTGTGAGGCGGGTCGCTTTATTATATGTGATTTTGCCTTGTTTAGAGAAAACTGGAGAGTGATCTGTCTGTATGCACCCACTAATATTCAAGATCGAAAGAATTTTTTTGAAAAGCTTGATATGTTTTTGAAATGTGAACGTAAACTAATTTTTGCGGGGGATTTCAACTGTGTTTGTTCGGGAAGTGACAAATTGAGTTTGGGACCACACAGGGATGCTAGCACTGCTACTCTAATCGATATCTTAGCGGACGCTCAGCTAGAAGACGTAGGCGAGTGCCTTTGCAGTGGGAAAGGGGTCATGTTTACCCACTTTCAGGGTACGAGTCACGCTAGACTCGACAGAGTATACGTGTCTGCTGAACTGATCCCCTCGTGCCATGATTACAGAGTTACACCTGTCCCGTTTAGTGATCATTGTTTGGTTTCGTTCTCCACGGGTAAACATAAAAGGAATTACAAGCGCTTCTCTTGGGAACTCTGGAAATTTAATGTAAAGTTGCTAAAGGATGAATTTTTCAATCGCCTCTTTTTAGAGGCCATGGAAGACTTAGCAACTAGAACATATGAAGGCTGGGGACATAAGTGGGAACTATTTAAACAGACCATTAAACTCAAAGCACTTGAGAGAGCCAGTACCCTGAGATATGCTGAAAAAGAACTTGAAGCTCGTTTGCGTGAACACCTGCATCAGTTAATAGCAGCGGAATGCACCCAGGCAGGCACATTCTCAGAGGAGATAAAAAGCACGAAACAGAAACTAGAGCTGATTGACCAAGAACGATATCGGGGAGCAATAATTCGAGCTCGAGCAGAAAACTTGTTCGCGGGAGAAATGCCAACAAAGCGAGCTCTAGGAGCTGAAAAGAGATATGCTTGCAAAAATGAAATAAGTGAAATAGATTATAAAGGAGCAACGTACAACAGGAAAGAAGCAATAGCCGGCGCTTTTTTCGAATACTACAAAGAGTTATTTACACCAATCAGTGTACAGGCTGATCGTTTTAAAAGTGATTTCATTTCATTAATGCCAAGACTGGCTGATGAAAGGAAGGATTTTTTAGAAAGGCCCATAACAGAAGAAGAGGTAAGAAAAGCAATTCACAAGCTAAACAATGGCAAGTCTCCGGGACCGGACGGCTTGAGTGCTGCAGTTTATAAGGCATACCAAGACGTTATTGCACCTGTTTTGACGGAAGTATTTAACGAGGCCTTTGAACGCAAGCGATTACCACCATCTTTTTTGTCAGCCCACACGGTGTTGATACCAAAAACAGAAGATCCAGTGAAATTACGGAGTGTTACTGCATATAGACCAATCAGCTCAACTAACGTTGACTACAAGATATTGATGAAAGTATTGGCCAGGAGACTACAAACAGTTATGAAGGAACTGGTCGGGTCCCACCAAACTTGTGGTATAAAGGGAAGAAAAATAACGACTAACATACACATAGCACGGTCAATCCTGGAAAGTTGTGACGCTATGCATCTCAATGTTGCCATGCTACAAATTGACCTTGAAAAGGCTTTTGATCGCGTGCCGCATGACTTGCTCCTTTCGATACTTGACCACGTGAATGTAGGGAGTTTGATCAGCAACGGAGTGCGAATGGCTTACACAGGATGCACGACTAGATTGGTAATAAATAAAACGGTGGGTGAGCGTATACCTGTGCTGCGCTCAGTGAGACAAGGGTGCCCACTATCACCCCTGCTTTTCGCCATTTTTCTCGAACCATTCTGTTTAAGTGTAATTAATAACAGCGAGATACGCGGTTTTAAGTTACATAAAGCTGAGGTCAGCCTCCTTGCGTATGCAGATGACATTGCAGTGTTCTGTACCAGTTATGAGAGTATAATGCATACTGTTAATGCCGTGAAAAGTTTTTGCCAGGTGAGCGGTAGCGCCGTGAACTGGGATAAATGTCTTGGATTCTGGCATGGGGAATGGGACGTCACACCAAGAGTATTTCTAAACATTAAATGGCAAGAAACACCAGCGAAGTATTTAGGAGTGCCGCTGGAGTTCTACTGCGACAGTGAACAGTATTGGAGAAAAGAAACACAGGCTTTACGCAATAAGGCAGAGAAATGGAAAGGTTGGGGCATTTCCATATTTGCGCGGGCCACAGCGTGCAACTTGTTTCTAGTGAGCAAGCTGTGGTACGTCATGCAAGTTTTGCACTGCAGTAGAATAAACGTGCAAAATATACACAGAGTATTTGCAGTCTTCATTTGGAGCTCTGTCTGGGAAAAATCGAGCCGTACAAACCTCTTCAGAAAAGTACGAGATGGTGGACTTGGATTGGTTCATTTGTACATAAGACAACTAGTCAATCGTTTTCTTTTCCTTCGAGATGTAAATGACCCCTTTTTGAGAACTGTAATACAACTACGGCTGTCTAGAGTGCTGCCAGAATTTATAATATCGTCAGTAAATGTGCAAGCGCCAATTCAGGGATATCTAAAGGAAGTTGTTTCTTCCTTTCGCTTCCTGTCAGTGCGATTTTCGTTAGAATATCTTACTGAAGTCTCACGTAAGAAATTGTATAAAGACCTCGTCTGTATTTTATTGCCAGTGCCACTGTACCGTCAACTATACTGTGCAGGTCCAGGACAGGATGTTCTGAAACGTGTTAAAAGAATGCTTGTAGCGCCAGGGGTTAAAACCTTTTTCTTTAAATTGCACACTGGTACTTTACCAGTTAAAACATGGTTGGTAGATAGGGGATTATTCGTACCTTGGGGCACACATTGTTTCTTATGCAATAAACCGGAAACAATTGAACACGTGTTTATAGACTGCTGGAACGGGGTGTTCTTCTGGGACATATTACAGAGAACTTTGAAAAAAGAGTTACCGTTAAGTCCACATGGCATCCGTTTTCTTTCTGTTAGAAATGATGATGGAGTACCTTTTGATCTAGTCATGCTCCTGGGCCTGCATAGTATATGGCAAACTCGAACTGCCTTTGACAATGCGGATGTACAAGTGAGATCTGTACGGGAATATTTCTGCGAATCAGTGTGCCGTTTTCTTGAAGTGCTGAAAGGGCAGGAGGATGTACCAGAGTGGATTTCACGAGTGGAACTATTGTTGCGCATGCCAAAGTTTTGATTGTAGTCAGCTCAGTGCTGACGGTTCATAATTGCGCTTTGTAATTGTATAGCTGTACTTTTTTTTTGTTTTGTGAATATGTAAATAGTCTCGATTTGCAAGGCAATAAAGAAAAAAAAAATCTAAATAGGTCGCGAAAGTCGGAACGAAAAGTGGTCGGAAACCTATTGCGACAAACATCAACACCCGCGTGACGACTAAAGCGCTACTAGGTGAGGGGGGGAGAAATAATGAAAACAAAAAAATAATTAAGCGTTTATTTTCATTAGTTTTAAATTTATTTGTCACGAAATTAATTAGTAGATTACTTTAATCAAACTTTAGTCTTGGGTATGTGGTTGAGTAGCCAATTTTTTTCGTTTATTTTCAGAAACAGCGGGCACATGCACGCAGTCTGGTAACATGGGCCAACGGTTTTGCGCATTTTGAGGTGCAAATGGCGTCGCTCGTTTTTGCGCAGTAGGTTTGTGCCTGTCGTCCGTAGATATTTCCTCGCATAACCGTTGTTTTCTAGTCGTGGTACTTGGCAGAAGGTAATATAGCCCATCGCAGCCATCGGGAACCGTTTCAGTGACTGTGTTTTGCCAGCGCTCGGCCGGCGTGCTGTCGCCCTTCGGGACGATGAGTCCGCCACGCTACGCGAAGAAACGCTGAGCTGTCTACGGATGCAAGAGCAACACGTGTGCAAGGTTTGTGTGTGTGATGATGTGGATTGTGTGGCCCGTGACGGGGCGAAGAGGGAACGACAGTTCTGCTCTGCGGTACGCCTTGGAGGGGAAGACGACGAAAAGGAAGCGCGAGCGGGGCGTGCGGCTCGAGGAGTTGGAGCGCGACACGGTTGGAACGGCAGCCGCTGGTCGGCGGTTCGGGTCGCGACATCGCTTAACCAGGCGTCCGGCAGCCATGTGGACCTGGTGAGCCTGATTTCCGCTCTGTTCCCGGTGCTGACACAGAGACCGGCAGCCTAGTCTGTTCCTGGCCTGAGGTCCTGGGGCCCGAGTGGTGTCACGAGGTGGCCGCGGCTCATGTTGGCGACGGGCAGCTAACCTGCGCTGCACTGGCCTGGTGATCTACCGGCCTGCAGTGCCATCATCACCACCACTACCACCTCGCCACGGTCAAGGCAGTGTGACTGTTGACTGCCCAAGGAGTACCGGTGACGACCGACCTCGCCGCAGCGGCAACAGTTCATAACGGCGAGTAGGACAGTTTGTGTGCGAGGCGCGTAGGACGTTTAGGATGTAAATAAGGAATGCTGTAGTGTGTTGTGCGTGAATCGTCAGAGTTATCGGTTGTGTTAAAGTCTGTGTTGTGTGTACAGAATAACCTTACTGCTGGTTGAATTATTTCGGATCCTGGGCCCACATTACACCATCACAGTGTGCACGTTGAATTGTTATGCTACTTCTGATTTCTGTGTTATATATTTTGGGGTAATATCCTGTTCAACTGCAATATTTCGCCAATAAAATACACCTTATTTATCAAATCTGTCTTTTTCGTCTTCCCGTTATCTTGCAGGCTACCATTATGGAGCCGTCATAGTGATAAGAAAAAGAACATGCAGCTATAAAAAAAAGTAAGAAGCGGCGCCCTGTCAAAAAATTTCATAAGTTCGCGCCCATCGCGTTAAAACGTGACGTCATTTCCGCTTCCGGTTGTGACGTCATCTTTTTCTTTTTTTTTAATTCTGTTTGTCCCCTCCTCACATAGATGGCGACTGTTGCAACAACTAGCCACCGGCTTGACACGTGGGCTTCTACGGAAGTTACGCTACCAGTTTACATATACCTTGGTTTGGTTGTGAAGCGCGGTTAATAAAGAAAAAAAAAGCGCGGGTGGCGAGCGGTTGTCAGTGTGAGTGTTGTATTACTTTGCGAATGTTGTGTGCATGTTTGTGTACGTGTGATCGAGTTTGCGTGTTTCGATGCTAATTTAATTAAAGATTCTTTGGTGCATGGTGCGACAGCGAAAAGCATTTTTTTTTTCGATGGTTATAAAAATTTACTCCCATACATACCTGGAAAAGCTCCCCTATGGATGTAAACAAATACTCCCATCAGTCCATCCAAAACCTCCGTCCTTAAGGGGGGTAAATTTTTTACTCCCCTGGACGGGGTATATAAAGCCCCCATCGGGGCGTGCGCTAGAGGACAAGTCCATTTACTCCCATCTCGGCTTTTTTTTGCTTACAGTGTATTCGTTCCGTGCGGCCTTTCTGCTTGAGCAGCGCGTTTCAAGTTTCGAGCTGCCCGCCGTTCTACGCTTGAAATTACAATTTGTTGCTGTAGCATTCAGTCCTTCGCGCTTGGGGCGAAAGAATGCACAACAAACGCTCAACTACGTCTATGAAGACACGTCTCACTTTCGTGTTATACCGATCCCTATATGACAGGGGGATCAGCCATGTTTTTTGTGTATTAACAGGCAGGTGTGTGTGTGTGTGTGTGTGTGTGTGTGTGTGTGTGTGTGTGTGTGTGTGTGTGTGTGTGTGTGTGTGTGTGTGTGTGTGTGTGTGTGTGTGTGTGTGTGTGTGTGTGTGTGTGTGTGTGTGTGTGTGTGTGTGTGTGTGTGTGTGTGTGTGTGTGTTTGAATTACTAATAATTGAACTCGCGATTCCAGTTTATCACGTTTACTCCGTGTCTTACGTGGTTTGCTGAAAACTCATTAATGTCAGATTAAAACAATTCGATATCCGTTCCGCTGCCACATTCGCGATAAAGAAAAACCTAACCAACGGTTCAATTTCCACCCTTGTAATTTATTTTTATTTTATTTATTTACAGCATACTGCTGTCGAAAGACCAAGCAGGGGGGCATAACAAAAAGTGATTAACAATGTAACTTCAATAAAAAGAAAGTTCAAGTAATAAAAAACATGTTAAGGCAGTAGAACACAGGACAAAAATTGAACAAAGCAAAATGGGAGCAAAAAAATGCAAAACGCAACTAGAGAATGCAAATCAAATACAACGTCAGACAGTCTGAGCTTTTGAGTTTCACGGTTAAGAACAGAAAGATACATAGTTATCAAAGTCAGGATTTTGATTATCACAGAATGCTACAAAAGGTAACGCGTTCCAATTTAATGATGGTCCGAGGAAAGAACGAGTTCATGAAAAGATTAGTACGTGCGAAGTAAGGTTCAAGAGTGTAACTATTTGTTTGTCCAATTTGTCTTGAAATGCGATTTCTTACATAAGTTTCTGGACTAATGAACATGGAAACAGCGAAACATTATCACGAGCAGTGCCAGCGCAGCCGAGAGCGCAAGCACCAGGTCGGACTGCAGAAAAACCGCAATACAAAACGGAAATCATATTCATACAGCGCTCACACCGTACGAGGTCCCAAGAATTTCCCATTTCCGTGTCCGTGCCGTGTGCACAATACTCGAAAAGCACACACAAGTTTCATATTTTAATACGCAGTGTACGCTCGAACCAATAATCTCAGACAGTGTTCAGACAGCCACGGTGTTTGGAAAATGAATCTCACAAAAAAATATATAGGAATATATACTTTTAAAAGAACGAAATATCCATCGATGCGCAATTCATGATCAAAACGTACACATATATACGACAACGCGGAGTGGCCAGAAAATGTTGCCCCGAGCTGAAAGCGAGGAACTCTAACGTCCAACGTGAGAACACAAACGCGCTTGATATCCCGGCCGCACGCTTTGTCCGGTCCTATTGCCTGATGCGAAACTTTCCGACCACCGTATACGAAGGCTTTAATAAGTGTCGAATCACGAAAGCAGAGAGCCTCAAAGACCGCTTTTGTCGTCTACTATACGGTGTACCTGTATGCCCGCAATTCGCCATTATTCGGTCACGTGTTTGTTCGCTCGCATTCTTTCCTTTCACTTGGTTTTCTTTTCTTCATTCTCCGCGCTGTGGAGGAACCGTGGAACATGTTCCAAGCGGAACAAACAAACTTGTTTCGTCGATACCATCAAACGAAGCGCGCGCGCGAAAGCTCTCATACTCGTATACCTGGAGAGGCAATGAAATCATTCCGCTCACCAAAAATCCGACCCTGAAAGCGAGCACACACGCTCGAACTTAAGAAAAAAATAGTAAAAACGCCTACAATGATTACAGAGAGAAGTGGTGGGGATCACAAAACGAAGGTTCAATTCATCTGCTGTAAACGGCGTAAATTAAATTAGGGCGACGGATTCTCTCAGCTAAGGAATCTCACAGGTAGCAAAAACAGCACAAAACAAGAGCTACGAAGCACTAAACAGACGGGCGCCGTAAAAGAACAAATAGGAAGCCACAAATGAAACAAACAAAAAACGAAGTCCAAGAAAGAGTAGCAGAATTCTTAAAAAAAAAAGAAAAGAAGACAGCAACATTTTTTTCTTGAAAAGCAAGTTCCACCAGCGGCTGAAAATTTCGTTCCAGACTCGTGAACTATGGAATCGCGGACACCCGCAATCTGTCGAGAAAACGCCACTGGCAAGGAGGTGGCCAACGGCCTTTACATTCTCGAGTTACAACCGATACATTACCAGTCCTACAAATTTATCTTCTTTCCGACAAGACACCGGTCGAACATACATCACCTCCAGCATCCTGCCGCGGTAATTTTGTATCGTATATGAAACCTTTTCTACCAAGAAGATTGCCACGAAGCTCTCTCGCTTAACGCAAAAACAACAAAAAAGGAAACGCAGCTCCACAAATCGGCACGACGTTGCGCATCACGCAGAGTCGAGCGCAACATTTTTCGTCGTTCCCAACGCCCGAGATCGCTGCTCCGATCTGTCTGCGGAGCTATTTGTACTGCTGCGTCGCTAATAATAACAAAAAAGAAAAAAGGAAAAGAACCGACATGTCTGCGAGCGCATCCGTGGCACATTACGTTGTTCCCATCGGCTTCTCCAGTCGATCCCGTCGCTATCTCCCAGCCCGGATGGATGCCACGCCTGCATCTTCGGATGACGTCCCGCTTTCCGCGGTCGACTTACCCAAACTCGCTTAAAGCGCGCAAAGATAAGCGAACCTACACTATGAAGCCACTCCTTTCTCTATCATCTTCCGCGAGTAAAACCACGAATCTATAGAAGCGAACGACCACGACAAGCTGTGACCGCGGACCGCGCGAGCCAAGCCGTGCAGGGACCGTTGCCTCGCCAGTAAAATTCGGAACGGATGAAGAATCATATTATATAGAGTAAAGATGGGAAAGAAGCGAGGACCGCCAGTCGAGGTCGTGATGAAACAACCCAAGGGGCATTGACAGTAAGCAGCGGAGAGAACGTTTTTTTTTTTTTTTCGCCGTCATTAGCGAAGAACAAACGAACGTCACCAGACGGACGATCGCGGCGGAGGACACGACAGCCACGCCGCTGTGCAGTTCATACAGCGCCTCTCTACAGCGCTTCTTTTCTCCCGTTTCCTTTCGCGGTCGGCATTGTTCGGCCACGTTTCACTCGCAAAACGTTTCCTTAATATCGTTCGTCGGCGGAACACGGGAGGAGGCCGCGGATGTTGCAAAAGACCCGAGCATCCCCTCCCAAACCGTCCTCTGCGCGAAATGTTGCAAGCCCGGAGAAAGAAAGAAATACACGAATATTACGAAAGAGGGCAACCACACGCCGAATCGTTCGACTGAGCGGTTATCGCCTTCCTGGAATTGGTCCAAGTCGCAGGCGATAAGACGCTTGGAAGCTGCATGAACAGCTCGATAGAGCGCTTGATATGGAGTCAACGTAAGCTTCGCCTATACGAGTCAAATCGGTTCATTGGTTCTCGAAAGGCAGTATAACCTCCTGAAAAAGTGCGTGTGTATGTATACATTATTTTGGGCGACTTCTGCGTCTTCTAAAGCACCAGTGTAATGACCTGCAGCGCTTTGAGCTGCAGCGCCCAATTATTCCCACGAAGAAGTGCGCTCTCTCTCTCTCTCTCTCTCTCTCTCTCTCTCTCTCTCTCTCTCTCTCTCTCTCTCTCTCTCTCAAACACACACACACAACGCTTGGAGATTTCCTTTGGTGGATTTCAAGATATCTACTGCGACAGAAGCCAGCTCTCACAGAGGACAGCGCCATCGTTTCCACAATGCGTGAAACGTCTATCTCGTTCGCTACATTACACTTTGCTGCCACCTCTAAACACAGTGAGTCAAGACAACACCAACGTCAAAGCGATAGCAGAACATCGCTCGACGTTCGATGAAGTCAGAGTGCCACAACAGCGAAACACATGCAGTTACTCAAAGGTCGTTACATGCGTAGATAGACTTCATACGAAAGACCACTTGAACTAGGCTTTAGGTCGTCCAAGAGAAACCACTTCAAAAAAGAAAAGAAGATGTGAGAAAATTCATCGGCGATTCGAGTTCAGCGCTGAGTGAGGAGAACTCGGGCAGAGAATATAACTTTCCAGAGACAGCCAGAATGATTGATTGAAGCACCCACACAAACGATACAACGTTCGCGAGTTCTGACTTCGCCACAAACTTTATAATCTAGCTATATAGAGAGGCTGCGAACGGCTCGGGGTCGTCGTCTTTGTAGAAATGTGTCATGCACGCACGGTATCTGCAGCATCACGTCTTTTGTAGAGCGTTTTACTGTGCTTAAGAATCTTGTGCTGGAAAAATACCCTACCATGAACTCCCCTTCTCCCATCCTCCTCCTTCCACTTTTTTCTTCTCCTCAAAGTTTTTATATGAGGGCCATCACTGCTATCAGGATATCACAACACCACGACATACAACATCACTGCTATCACGATAACAGTGATGTTGTAAGAGCCATCACGATCCGCCCCTTACGACAGTGATCCGCACTAAACAAAGAAACATGATTTTTAAAGAAAATAAGGAGGTGGGAAAGGGGGAGGGGGGGGGGGGAGGACAACGTAAGTTACGCATAGGGAGTGCGAGCTAACACAAATGATTTCCGTAACGCTACCTACAAAGATAACCACAGCAGTGCATATCACTTAAGCATGTATTTGGGAGTGATAAATGTTACATGCACCTCACATTTATTTCATGTTTCATGTTACACTTATTTCATGACCTTGAACACCGGCTGTCGCTTCAGCGACAGCCGGTGTTCAAGGATTTTCCAGCTCATTTTAAAAAACCAGTTCTTCTTCTTCTTCTTCTTATTCTTTTTTTTTTTTTTAATTCCTGACTGATTTCCGACCTATACCCGGTATCCTCAATTATGTCAAACAACTACACAGCCGGTAAGAGATGTTCACAGAACCACACGAACTGACGTCGAGTGTGGTGCCTGAATACAGATCAGTCAACTCTGCGATGATCGCGTGCGGGCGTAAAGCTATACGGCGAAATACAGCGCGAAATAAAACGCAGCACCGATAGCGCCGCCCGGCGGCTAGCTCCCGCACAGTGATCGCTCTGTGCTTGCAGAGAAGTCCGGCGCATGGCGCAGCCTGTCCGCTCGGCGTTGGAAGCCTACATGACCGCGGCGCTGGCATCGAACAATATGCAGATGCGCGCCGGATCTTCGACGCGCCACTGGTCGGAGAGAAGCGTAAGCGCATTGATGTCGTTAAGCTCGCCGCGTGTACTTAATCGCCCTTGCGTATTTACTGACGGCCTGTTCGAATACTGGAATTTCTCAATCAAATTCGAGAAATGTTGCTTTCAAATGTCGCACGTAGCATTGAAGATTTGCTCATTTCTGAACAATTAAATCAATGTAGAGTTCGTGAAAAGCTCGTTTCGTGAGACGCAAATGTAATGCCGATCCCAACAGGACGCACAATCGACCGATCAGATTTTTCAATACGAAACAAATGCTTTCTGTTATTGGTTCCTCTTATAGAAGTCTTAGGAATAGCCCTCACCTGAATCGATTCATCTCCCCCGCAGCTCCATGTGGAACTGCTGCAAACCCTCACATTTAAACAGAAACGGATTTTCAAAT
This sequence comes from Rhipicephalus sanguineus, assembly GCF_013339695.2. NCBI lineage: Eukaryota > Metazoa > Arthropoda > Arachnida > Ixodida > Ixodidae > Rhipicephalus > Rhipicephalus sanguineus. The sequence goes on from NC_051178.1 coordinate 181,519,716, forward strand.
TTTCTAACAACCGATTCCGCATCTGTCGCCTGGGCTATTCGATCCGCATTCAAAATTAATTTCGAATATTCGCATACATCAAGTATTTAGGGAAGGTTAATAAGGCAAATATAAGATGCAATAACGAGGACAGCTTCCCATCGACATCATTTTGGACGCCGTAACAATGGCTCATCGAAGCAAGTCGAAAATGCCGGTAATACGCTCTCTAGAAACACCAAACCTCAGCGTTCCATTGGCGACACGCGCCGCTCTCCCTATCTGCCACAGCCCCCGAGCACTTCGACATAGCGTATATGGCGCATAAGACTTTTCCAGTGTACAGAACGACCGCAGCAAAATTTACAGGAGGCGCCTAACGGTATAGGAGAAAGTGTTTTCCACTTGAAACACACCCGACTCAGGAATGCAGAAACAAAAAAAAGAAAGATGTTAATATGCGAGCGAATGAGCCCTTTTCTTAACTTCTCTTATTCATTATCATTATTAATTACTATACTATAGTCATTATTAATTACGAATAAAAGAGTAAAAAAATGTGCGCATGTGAGCAGCATGATGAGCGCAAACGGAGAGGGAAGCTATTTACAATAGCTACAGCATTCGCAATGGAGGTGAGCTCCTACAAATTATTATTATTATTATTATTATTATTATTATTATTATTATTATTATTATTATTATTATTATTATTATTATTATTAATTCATTAATTCATTCCCCTTAAAACGGGAAAGTGACCAGTCGTCGCCGAGCATTTGTCTCCACGATAAGGTACTGCTTCATTCACGTATTGTACTCCAGCATTATAAATCGTATCTTCAATATAGTACATAACAATGCAAGCTTTTATCTCTAAAGTGCACTGCCACCTACCTCTTTTAAGACTCACAATCTATCAATCTTTTCCTTCCTTTCTTTTTCTTTTAATTTTTCTTTATTTTTTTTCGTGCTTCGCTTGTGTCAACCTCTCGACTAGTTCATTCTTGCATCCACTTTGAAACCCAGAGCCTCCGGAACACGCTTTGGGAGAGGAGGAAAATAAATTTTATTAAAAAGAAATGAATGGGGAGGTGGGAGCAGGCATCAGGTGGAGGGGTGCTTCGAAGGAGGAGGAAACAACTTTATTTGCCCAGCTGCTTCGGCTATCAATAGATGGATGGATGGATTAGTGCTATGAGCGTCCCCTTTATAACTCATGATTTCTTGTTGTGCTTCGGATTACGAGACCAGAAAGAGACAGGCACTACAGGACAGGTGGTGCGAAAACTCACAACGCACAGGTCACCGGCCCTTTATAACGGGGCGGTGACCTGTGCGCCACCAAGCTCGAAAAAAAAAAAACACCCCTTTTGTTTTAAGTAGGCGTAATACCTCGCGTACATCAATTAAAACGAACATAAATTCACAGCCCAACTCTCTCCGCCTTAATGCAGAGTGACCTTTTTTGTCCCGCTACTTATTTTTGTCCTTTATCCCTACTTTTCCGCCACCAACCCTCTAACCGTCTCTTACTTATTTCAATCGCGGATGCGTCTAACTTTCCACTGTTGTCCCTAAAACCCAAGGCTTCAACAGAGCCGAGGCTCACAACGCCACCGCCGGGAGCGCGAGATACTCTGCAAACGGTTGCTTCGCTGCGCTTCCGATAGATGGCGCGACGTGAGGGAATTCGAGCGCCACTCCCACAAAGAACATAAAGCACGGGGAGCCAAAGGCCAATTTAGACAACAGAGCAAGTTTAGAGACGGATTAGAAGGACTCGTAATTACGACGACACCAGGGCGCCGCGATTTCCTCGGCACGGACCACTGCGTTTCGCGAAGAAAAAAAACAAGCAGCACAAAAAAAGGTGCCTTTAAAAAAAAAACACGAAATCCTCCTTTGCATTATAAGCTACTGGCGACTCGATTTTTCACCCCTGTGCGTATTAAGTAAAATGGCTAACTGTGGATCTGCGGGCGAGCTACAGCGCTGACTGGATCTCTAGTTATCGCTTGTTATGCGCGGTTGATGGGCGAGTTGGTTCATTATGCACTTCAAGGGCAAAATCAAATTTCAACGATTTTTCTTTTTTTAATTGGGGCACCTGTACACTAGTGGTGCAAGACGGAGGCAGCAGCGGAAGCACCTTAAAACGCTACCACTCTGAGAAATGAAAGACGAAGCACCGGCTTCTTACTAAAAACAAAACGCAGCGGCAAGGACCGACAGAAGCGCATGACAAAGACACAGAAAGCTCTTGGTGTAATTAATTGGTAGTAATTGTTTAACTACTCGCAAGTAATTAATTGTACTACCACTTACGTTCGAACTCTAAATGTTAAATCATGAATACGTCTTGCTAGTTCCATCCATGCTAACATAGACAAAAACATTTGTTCATTAAAGTCACGCGTTTACTAAGCGCTGTTCTCCCCAAAACGTCGGAGCATTCAGTTTCTTTGCGTAGAGTTCAACTCGTCTATTCATGAAGCTTCGTTGGCGTTCCGCATTTGAGACGAGGAGCGAAAGTGAACGCTTCAAAGGCGAGAGGAGCAGTTTATCTCGAAACTGCAGTGAGAAAATTATATTCGATTGTTCATATTTGAAGAAAGCGCGAAAAAACCACAACACATAGAAATGAAGGGGACGGTACGACGTCTTTCTATGTGTCGTGTGTTTTTTCTTTTTTTTTTTTTCGAGCTTTCTTCAAATATGAATTTGCACCAACCGTCCCTGTTATATTCGATTGCCCCGGAAAGAAAGCTTACTTTACAGTAGTTAAAAAAAAAATGATTGTGAGGGTCCAACGCATGGGGGAATCTGCTGTGTGAAGCAAAACATTCGTGGTGCGGTTATTTAAACGCTACAAAAAGAAAACGCAATTGGATGTGCGAAATTGTCTCAATCACCGCTTATCCAAAGTGGTCTCTCGAAACGATCACGCACCGCGCACAGGTCACACCTCTAATACTATGCAATGTTTGTGCGGCATACGGACCACCATTACAATTACTATTATTTGATCTGTAATATGTATACGCAAACACAAAAGGACACAGAGGAAATTGGGAGGGAGCAAGCTAACTGCCACCTAGGGCGACACAACGCCTGCCTATTCTTTAGGGAAAGGGAAATACAGAGGAAATGAAGGTGTGAGGGAAAACACAGGAAAAAAAATAGGAAAGCAAAGAAATAAGAAAGGCGGGGGCAAAAATTAGAAACACAAAAATAATGTCAATAAAAGCGACGCCACATCGGCTTCGTTCGTGAAATTTAGCAAGTTTCGATGGGCCTGTCACGTGCAGCAGGGCAGCCTCTCGGAAACAGGCAATCATCAAGGGTCGCCCACTAAGGCCGATGAGTCTACATTCCTTAATTAGCAATGCCCGCTGCTTCACGAATGCGGGACACTCTAATATAAGCTATTCAAGTGTATCGCAGGAGCCAGAAGACGTACACTGTCCACACGTCCTGGACGGTATAAGCGTTCGCGCAACAATTCAGAGCCAACCCTTAGCTTGTATACAAGAGCACTCTGGCACGACGAGGCAGCCACGACAACGATCTCGGGGAGGAAACGATCCGTTTGCGACACGCTCGTCTGGATGCAGGTCAGTGTCGGAGAATCAGCAGACGATCATCGTTGTCACATTCGTTGTGGGCACAAGTTGAAGCGAGGCGATTAGCCTCTTAATTTCCAGCAATGACGAGCTGCGATGGTATCCACTAGGCAATGAGGGACACCCAGGAGGGGATGGCGACGACAGCCACCGTCGAACAGGCGAGATAAAGCGCTGCCCGGAGGCGCTCCTGGAGGATTTTCGCATTACGTCGATTGCCTTGTCAAAAACCCCGGAAGTTACGGTTGCGCTCGTAAGATAGCTTTAGTTTGTCCGTAAGCTTTCTTACGCTTGCGGATACTGGCCTACCGGAGCTTTTCACGACACTAGCAGAGCTGACAGCGACATCGTGAGGCGTTTCTGTCCGGCTACGATGTGCATATGAAATCTTTTTCAGTCGCGTCAGTTTTCTCGTGGAAAGAAAATGATGAAAGTACCGTGAGTTAATGATTCTCACTTTCTATCCTTTACGACAGCAGTGAAATAAAACGTGTAAGTCATTGCAATATTAGTCACTGCAACGAGGAACCCGATTCCTTGGCCCGCGCGATTAACATATTTAGCGCGCACATCGCAGCTTCTTCCATTAGGTCTGCACATTTTGAATATACCGCCACGGTCGCACAAAAAATATTGCGCATAGCAACATAAGCACACCGCCATAACTGCAAAAGCAAGAGATGGATGGATGGATGAATAAACTTTATTTCGGTCCCTCGGAAAGCAAGAGAGAAACAAAAAAATTACTTGATCGTTATGCTGAACGATGCGCAGGTCCGTGAGTAGGAGAGGCACAAACGAGAAAAACGGTCTCTAGATCGATTTTTTTTAACTACAAAAAAAGAACATACTTAAATAAATCTGCGACTTCGGAGTTTCAGCCGTCTCAGCAGAGACTCGCTGCTTGAAAGAACCGCAAACTTCAACAAGCGTACACGCGACTCGAGGCACTCTTCTAGCACTACAGTGCCGCCTCCATCCCATGGGCCGCGAAGAAACATCATTAAGGACACGCGGGTGGCGAACGCTTTCGTCAGCGCCACGACTCCGCCCACTTAGCATTAATTAAATATCGCAAGCATAGCCAGAACTTAACCGGGCAGTCCGCGAACTTTGATTAGAATAGCAGAGAGAGGCTGCTTCCATGGTCTTCTGAGTGAGTTCACAGTTGAAGCGCCATCCACTCTAACCGCAAAGACAATGTAATAATAATAATCATAACAACAAAAAGCAAAACCGTTACCAACAAAATTGGGGGACGCTTAAGCTTCGCCTTTAAGAGTTGAACGAGATAGCAATATCCTGCCCCTAGTGCGCACTTCGAACACTACGAGTGTTTAACAGAATGCGCGCAATAAGGTGTGTGCCTTATGTAATGGGTAGCATGCTTTAAACCAGGAGCAATTATGCGCGAGAACCTTTTTCGAAGCTGCGATGCACCCATTACGTGGTCTTAAGGGAATACGTGCAGTAATGTGTGTGCCTTTTGTAATGGGTGGCTCTCTTTAAACCACCAAGTCGTTATGATATTGACGTGGTGTGACGCCCGATGGCAATGTACGCTTGTACCACGCAATATTACTGCGATATTACATATCGTACTGTGACACCTGTATACAGGACGCGTATTTTTGGGAAGCATCAAAGTTACTCTTGGCTTTGTTTGGCTTCACTCTAGTTTTCGGGTGTCAATTTCACGTGTCTTTGTGTACTTAAGTATCTGTTTTTCGAATAAACTTTTCAGTTGCGAGTCAGCGCCCGTCCCGTTGTTTCTTTCTATACTGTCATCGTTTTGCTGCGCTGTTTTTAAAATGAATGCAAACCAAGTTGCCCAAATTTCCGTTCTCTTAAAGAGATCATTGTCGAAGAGTCTTCAGTGGGAATGTTCATGCCAAGGAAACCTTATCAGCGACAGCGCAAGTTCGTCAAGGTCAACGCGCTCACCATGGGGACGGCGGTGTGTCCTTTTCTCTACAGGAACATTCAAAGTGAAGCGATCGGTTACTTAATCATGAGCGTATATGTGCTGTAGCTTACAATAGCCGAGAAAAAAAAAAACACTTGCTGTTGGAGCGGAAACCAGCAGACGACCGTGTTGCACACGTGAACAGCAGCGCGCGTGGGTTTGTGGGCGGAGCTTTTACTTATTTCTTACGTTGTAACCAATTATAGAAAATTTAGTGGCATTAATCCAGCGCATGTGGTAGGTTGTCATCCGACAAAGTTTGAAGATACCGACGAAATGACGACCGATATGGTGCACTACGCGTGGAACGCGGAATGCAGTATGCTTGTGGAGACGACGGCCTCTGCAACGAAATCAAGGGCGTCAAGTACGCGAACTCTTAAATGAGTTGTGACACGAATTCTAGAAATTCTCGTTTTGTTGCTCAAAATAAGGACACTGGTGTCGAGAACTATAAATAGTAGAGTGTCCTGGTGCCTCGTAACTAGTTGAATATATTTTTCACACAGCTACCTCAAAAAATTCGGCAGATCCCACGTACACCGGGAGTCGATGTTATGCGAAGCATGCGGCGGGAAGGTGACTGTGGCGTAACCTTTTTTACTGAGTAACGGGGTTTTTTATTGAGCGACACGTTACAAACTTACGCTAAAGATTTGTATAAATTTTATACGCACACACATATATATGTTGAAGAGCCGCATATGTGTTATATATCCAGTTGTTTGCGGTTGGGTAACGCTGCGAATGGCAGCGTGAGTATTACCAACACCAGAAGCGGTAAGCTGATATGTAGTGCTTATACGTGTCCCGAGAACGCGCGCACGTTTCACGAACCCGTGTGCATGTGTGCAAGAAGTTCTTGACAGTTCTTGAACAAGGGCATCATCACCGTGATCAGTGAGCACCAGCAGCTGGTCATGACTTGTTATCGGATCCGGTCGTGATCGCGGAGAAGAGGGGTTCATGTGTAGTGAAGTATGAGGTATAGTACAGCTGTTGGAAATCGTCGATGCTTCGGCCACTTCGTCGACAAATTGTCTGTCGATAGTGCCGGCGACATGTCGGAACTTGAAGTCACCCTTCGCGTTGGTGAGGTATAGGCCGTCGAGGCTGGTAGGCCTGGATAGTGCTACGTAGACCAACATCAGTGGATGGTGTTTGTCGTATTCGTAGATTACCTGGGCGTATGTGCCCTACGTAGCCTAGTCTACAAAGCGGCTGTCAATCAATCTGGCATCATCCTCGGTCAGCATGAGGCCATCGCCCAGCTTCGTAAGAAATGAAGAGGACACTGCGTCGTTCTGGTGGACGAAGTGCACTGTACGGTGCGGTGATGTGGATATCATATGTAACTTTCGTTAATGTATTCCTCCGGGGTCGAGCAATGCGTCAATATAGCTTGCTGAATCATAGGAATACAAACGTAATGTTTATTACACTGCTATATAAGCTGAGCCAACACTGGAACCACAGACGTTAATCTGATATGACGCCTGTATCGTAAGTACATATGTAATGTTTATTGCTTTCTTGTAAAATTAGATAGCCAGCACCACAACCACAACCGACGTTGCACCGATATTAAGCCTGCGTAGGCTGTTTTTCCAAACCAGTTTATAGACCTGCCGTGGCTCAGTGGTAGAATACCTGATTGCCACGCAGAATGCTTGAGTTCAATTCCTGCTGGGATCCTAACTTTCATTCTTTTCATTCTTTGAGTCAGCGCTGCCGATGTTGGTTTTCCTTAACGCTCTAGCATTTAAGTAGTTACCAATGTCTGTTTCTCGCCTTTCCTGGTAGATATAAACTGTCAATCAGCTGTGGCGCATACCCGTACACCACGGCCCATAGTAAACGGGTATGTGCCACACGTGTCTAGTGGAAAGGGTTTGACGACGTACGCGACAGGCTTTTAACGTTATTCATGTCATGACCCGCAATCATATTCGTCAAATCCTCTTACCCTCCCATGCAAATTTTGGTCTACACCAACTTAAGGAGGCGATCATGAGAGAACCCAGACGTAGGCGGCTAGATAGATAGATAGATACGTAGATAGAAACGCTCAAAGTGTCAGAGGTTCGCTAAGAAATGCTTCGCATTTAAAACCGCTTTGGGTTTCCCTATCGAAGCGGCGGTATTAAGGCACGTTCACACGGAAAGCGGAGTACGCAAGCGGGCAAGCGGATTTTCAAAGCGGAGAGGCAGCGACGGCGCGCGGCTGTTCAGACCGACGCTATAGATCGTGTGGCACTACGCGATACTGCGCGCGCGCGTCTCGGGCCCTGATTTTCTGCGGCCAGAGCGGCCAACTTTTCCGCGCGGAGAAAATCGGTCCGGGAGCGATCCGGGAAAGCGGCCGCGGGTTTTCCGCTTTTGCAGATAATCCGCGCCCGCTTTCCGTATCTGCCTCTCTGCTTTCATGATCCGCACTCGGTGTGAACGTGCCTTCACAGTGACGGGTCAACACAGTCTGAAGGTCTAAGTCACGTGGGCACGACAACAAGTGAGGTAGCAGCAGCTGATCTGTCGTCCGCTGTAAGTTTCACGTAAACAACGATCAGTGAATTGTCGTCCAGTGACTCGGACAGCGATTTCAGCGCCTTCGGCGGCATGCAGCACGTAGAGCTCGCAAACCCAACTAACTGTGTTGACTCGTCATCGCAATGTGCATTGCGGTGGGGCTGGCTTGCAGATGCTGGGCGACGAAAACTTCAAGTCAATGCATTCATTAATCAAACAGCTTTGTTTATAAAGTCCTGCGAAGTTCAATCGGGGAAGGCCTCAGCGTCGGCCTAGGCATCGGCCGTGAGCCCTTGGGCTCGGGCGGCTTCCCCGGCTCGCTGGACGGCCCAGTTTTCTTCTAATGCGGAGCTGAGCAGAGCCCAGCGCGCCTTGCTGTTCGAGACTGCCTCCTCGTGGTTCCTGTGTGCTTTGTGTTCTAAGCTCGAGCACACCAACTAAAATATTTCATACGTGTTTCCTGACTCCGGTGCGTGGAGAGCGTTGACACTGCGTACCGAGGAAACGAAAAAGTTCCCTTTTGCGGTATCCCGAGATCGTGTCAGTACTCCTTTAAGACACTCCGCCAAGTGCTGATCGTGGGGAAAGGTCACGATGAAAAGTCACTGACGTTGGCTCAAAGGCTGTCTCAACCTCGACAGTACCCAAAAGCCAAGTAGCGTTATGTGTTCCAGCACAGTTCCAGATCCGGTTCTCCCAAGACTACAGAGACACAGGTATGTATACACGCCTCGATCGCGCTCTCAACGGTGCTGGGGGAGTGATCGCGCTGAGACGCAACGACAGCTCCTTCGAGCGGCGACTCGTAGCCGCTCTGAGCGTCCACAACAAAGAAACGAGCAAACAAACAAGGAAGAGGCAAGGCGCATGTTCGGGCCGCTCACCTTCCTAGGCGATTCGACGGCGCTGGAAGAGTAGTGGTCGACGCTGGTGCCCAAGCCGTCTACGTCCTTGAGCCTCGACGACGTGGGAGGGAGGTCCACTTCCTCCGGGTACCGGTACTTCTGCACAGACACAGAAAGGTGCGCCCAAACTGTCAGGAAAGTTCGTTCACGATGCACTTCGAGTTGCAAACTGCGCAGAACTATCCCCGGTCAAAACGCAGCACACAGCAGAGAAAGAATTACAGCTAGACGGTTGCGTGCTTCATTAGACCCCCCCGGTGTCCTGCGTTATATATTTCCCCACATGAGAGAAAGAGATAGAAATAGGAAAGGCAGGGAGGTTAACCAGGTGCCAGTTTTCGTTTGCTACCCTGCAACGAGATTGAGAAGTGGGGGTTGGATAGACGACACGGGAGAGGGAGTGAGAACTTAAAAAAGAAAAATTCAAAGCCCTTACACTACTGTAAAAACAGAAGCCAGCGGCTGCACGCTCTGTGACCGCGGCATACCGTCGTCTTCGTGCCCACTCGCGCTTTGTGTGCGCGTCGGCGCTCCTTCAATTCCCGCTCTTCTTCCTCCAAGCGAACAAGCATCCGTCCCATGGTGAGACCAAAAGGCAAATGCTGACAAGAGCGCTAGCGCGATTTCTACGTCATAGGCAAAGAGGCACTTGTGAAAAAAGGCATCGGCGGTGGCGAGGGGCACCGAAAACTGTTGGTATACGCGTCATTTTGACCGCGGGCACGATTCGTCAAAGCGTAGCCATAGACAGCTTGGCCGTAAAAGGAGACCGCAGGGCATTCCAATCAGAGGCGTACGGGCCGGTGAAGCAAAGAAGCGGAGCAGTGCCTGCACGGCCTACTAATGTGCCCTTAGGCTACAAAGTGTGCGCCACTGCCATTATACACAAGATCCGACCATAGCATTGCCGTATACAATGCCTGCCAACATGAACTTCGAAAGAACATCACGTCCACGTTACGCAACAGTGGCGATGCTGGGTTTCTTCGCGTTCCTTCAAGCAAAACTGTCCTAAAGACTGAGCACAACACAAAATATGAGGGAACTAGCACACGATGAAAACACATGTCAATGTTGACAACGTTGCATTATTCCAGTGCAACGACTCCCCCACAATAGCGACATTTGTTAACAATTCAGTCATGATACTGCGGAGGAAGGAAAGACGGACGAAAAGCGAAATGTCGCTTCAGCTCGCATTGATTTTTCTTAAGCAACACGAAGTAGAGAACAAAAAGAACACGCTGAAAGTAAAGCGTATTAAGGAACATCGCCTCTTAACGTTTCGTAATCCGAAACTTGCCGATCTTTCAAAGGCAACGTCCCGCTTTTTTAAACTACGAAATGTAGTTCGTGGCTTCAGCACTACAAGGTTTTTGAGAGCTTTCGCGCACTTCAGTGACAGTCTGCGCTTCCCCACCCGAACCTTGCCGTTAAATCTCGAGCGCAAACTCAAGAATCAGCCTTTTTCTCTCTCTCTCTCTCTCTCTCTCCTCTCTCTCCTTCTCTCTCTCTCTCTCTCCCTACTCTGAAAATCGAGTTTCTTTCGGAAGCCAGCAAAGAGCCAGTCAGCAAGCAGGTATTACGGAGCACGTCTCTTGCACCGCCCCTTCCCGTGCCCTCCTATACGCAGGCAATGCAAGCGATCCTTGCGTACACACACACACAACACACACACACACAACACACCACACACACACACACACACACACACACACACCACACGCGCCGCGCGCGAAGGAGCTGCTAGGTCCGGGGGACGGCAGCGCCGAAGCAACCGGCGGCAGCAACAGCAGCATGCCGTAAGAGCACGGCGATTGCCGGCGCAGGCGCTGCTTGGTAAGCTCAGTGAAGAGAGAGAGGAGGCGTTGGTCCGCGATGATAAACATGTCGGGACGGCACGGGAGGGCCCGCCAAATCCCCCGAGATGGATCAGCGCCGCGCTCAGGCCGCGCCTGATGACCCGGGCAGATGGAGGCAGCGTGGCAGCGAAAAGTAGGGGCGCGCGCTCGCCAGCACGCACGCACGCACGCACGCGATGCGCCTCCGGCGCTACAACCCCAGCGCTCTCTCCTCCTCCATTCGTGCCGCCGGCCTTTTAGCTTGGCGGCATACGGGGCCTCACCCTGCTGGACAAAAGCACTGGACCCGTGGGCTCACGGACAACGGGTGACCGGCGGCGCGCGATGTTTCGGCCACTGGCCCCTTTCACGTGCGTGATGCGCGAGGGGCGAGTGCGTGGCACGGCTTGCTTAGGAAGCCGCTGACCCGGCGATGCTGCCATCAGCTCGCCGGCGCTGGTGACGGATACCGATGTTCGATTCCGGTTCCCGAACTGATATATTCGCACATTCGTTGCTATACGCGGGAAAGGGCTAAACCTTCTCGTAAACGCGCACAGAGCTCTCCTCGGGCAGCCAGATCGGAAAGTGGAATTATTCGACGGGCACCGCGATGCTATAGCGGAGTAAACTCTATGTATTCGGGCAAAAATCGAACTGAAATGATCGCAGGGTTTACCTTCCGTTGGCATGCTCAGTAAACAGCAAGCGCGGGTGACGCTATTCACGGCGATTGGTGCCGCGCCATAGCCTCCTTCAACTGCATCTGTGACTGCATTGAAGGCGCACGACAGGGAACTACTCTTTCGCAGGATACCGCCAACAGTGTGGATGGACAATCCAAGCTTCGACCAGAGCTCAAACGATGGTATTTTGCTTTTGGAGATAATAGTAATTGCTGGGATTTTACGTGCCAAACCACGATACGATTATGAGGTGCGCCGTAAAGTGGAGGGCCTCCGTAAATGCGACCGGTGCGGCCGGGATCGAGCCGACGTCTTTCCGGTCAGCAGCCAAGCATGCTTCGGAGATCATTACGAATTGTCCAAACACTCCGCAGTTCCTCCTTTGTCAATCACTTTGAAAACAGCGCAGTGGCACTGTTTCTGATAATCGCTCGCGGATATGCTCGGCTGCCGTAGGTTTATTCTTGCCGAGGCAACATGCAGGCCTCGATCGAGCAAATGTTATGTAGTAGTACATACTTTCAGGACGTATATTATCGCTAGTCATTCGCTTGCTCTGTAAAAAGTCACGAAACGTTCAGAATGGGGGATGATTAACCCATATTTTGCCCAAACTCAGAAAAAAATTACAAAACAATATTTTTATTCACAAAAAGTGTAATTCTACCCTCAACATAAAGCACAAGTTCTTTATTTACTGCCAGGTAAACGCCACACTGTTTTTCAAGCCGTTCTATACATATAGGACACTGGGCATTAGGGGTGCTATGTGCGGGTGTGGTGCGCCTTGAAACATTTCACGTGCACACCGAGATTGACCTTCTTCCTCTCCATGACGGTCTTTCATACAAAGCGCGCGTTTGCCCGGAGAAAGCGGTCGGCACGTGGCAGCACGAAAAGCAAGCAATGTCTAGGCTTGCACACGTTGAGAATGAGGCCTGCTTGATGTGCTGTAGGTGGCGCTAGTCTCAGCTAATGAAATAGCGATGTTAGAGTGCATCAAAGAAGCGTCCTATATGTACGACACTGGGCATATATGGGTTAACAGCGCAGAAGCACGAGAAGAAACCAGGACGGAAAGAGCACTCGTTCTGTCCTGGTTTCTTCTCACGTTCCAAATGCTTTCAATGCGTACACGCATACATACGCTCCCAATACGCTCCCCATGCATACATGGGGTTTCACGCGCCATAACCACGGCACTGTTATGAGGCGCGCAATAGTGGAGGGCTCCGGAAATATCGACCATGTGGTGTTCTTTCACGTGCACCCACATCGCACGGTACCGGGCCTCTAGCATTTCACCTCCATCGAAATGCGACCAGCCGCAGCTCGGGGTCGAACTCGCGACTTTCGGGTCAGTAGCCGAACACCGTCGCCACTGTACCACTGTGGCGGACTTCTCATGCTCCTGCGCACTTCATTATCCTTCATCATGATGTACCAAGAAGCCCAATCCGACGCTGAAGCAAACGTTCGGCTTCGCAAATTCGTTTGATGTCGGTTTAGTCCGTCGCCCTTGCTTCGACGTGAATATATTGATTCAAGAGCACGCCATTCACTTCGGGTAAGCGAATTCACATACGTGTTGCACTGCACTGCTGTATTGTGCTGTTTCACAACTCCGGCAAGTGTGTCGAACATGGTACTCCGCAAGCGACTGAAGAGACTTTCCACGGTGAGTTAATTCATATATGTGTACACGCTAGAAAACGTATGTCCTGTGCCGAGTCTCTATATGGTCAATGTCCATATGATTTAATTTCATATTAACTCCAACCAATACAGATGACATTCAGAGAGCAAGGTGCATATACAAGATAACCAAGAGTGAAATCAAGACGACAAGCAGGCCTCAAATATTTGTCGCTAAAGATGCAAGAAACAAAATGAAGATATCAATCATGTTCATTGTCATTTCTTCTTCATTTTTCTTCTGCCGTCCTCCTCTTAGAGTTTTTCTTATCTCGCTCTTTGCAAGAGTGAGCGCGTAGGCTTAGTATTCTTATCCGACGATACTATCTACTTTCAATACACAACCCTTTCTATTTCTACATCTATTCCTGCTTGCGAACCACTTCCGGAATCGGCGCACGTTTCCGGCACGGCCACACTTCGACGTCGAGCGAGCGTGACCCGGAGCCACAACCGCTCTTTTAATGACGCCGGCGCAGCGACGACACAGCGGGACTGGTTTGTAGCATAGGGCTTAAAAACCGAGGACACAGATGAAGCAACAGACGGATACGACCTATCCTGTGAAATGAAATTTCGTTGTTGAAATTTAGCGCTTGTGTTCGTCTGTTGCTTCATCTGTTGTCCTCCGTTTTTAAGCCCTATGCTATAAACCAGTTTACAGTGAACCAACAAGCTCATACTGGTTCCCTTGTCATGTGTTTGAAGTTTGCTGTTTTCCTCGCAGCTTGGGGCTTGCAAGGGTTGCAATTTGCGCTTGTAGTGAATCATCTGAACAGCTTTGATACAGCGCTAAACCGTATATCAAAGTGCTGTGTGCTGTCCTTATGTGCCTTCTCGTGTCCGTGTGTCGTTCAGCGTTACATCAAAGCTGCTGGGACTCAAAACGACCCGACCCATCAAGAACTCTTCTTTTTTATTTATTCTGAATGCTTGACAACTGTAGAATGCAAGTACCCACAGAAAGGTGGTAATTTCGTCATGACAGATGGATCCAGCGTTCCCTACGAAAATCTTTTAAAACGAGCGACTTCGGTGCGGAAAGCGGCAATTCACGTTCGGAAACGAATTGTCTACACAACGACAACGAACTTCGCGGCACGAGACCCGAGAAGAACGCGACTCCAATCTTCTATCATTCTCCTCTCCGCAATAACAAGTAAAGATAAAAACGAAACGACGACACAAACTTCATCTCAGATTTCTTTTCGCCGGCAATTTCTCACTGCCTCGTCTTCGCGCGCCTTCACCGAGGCGCGTATGTATGCCAGCCTCGGCATGCAAACTCTCGACGCACGCATTTCGCACTAGCGAGCAACGGCGTGCCTTTTCTATCCTCAGCTCCGCAGCCCGTCACGTTTTCTCGCCCTTT
>NC_051178.1:181534411-181589164 GCF_013339695.2 Rhipicephalus sanguineus
CGCCCATCATCGTCTTTCAGTGCCACTATCCTTTTGTCCACGTATTGTCATTATACCACTGTGATGCTGTCATGGTTGCTCATTGTCATAATTCTGTCATCATTCCAATCTCATCATCCAATTACAATTATGCCATTGTCATTATTTCATCGTCATTACATCTCTGATATGGATGGGATCTGGATATCCAAACGGCACAAGTTTATGTTGAGCAAGGTGTTTCCCAGTGAACATGTGTCCAATTGGATCATGTGTGCTATACCTGCAAATGCTTGCAAAACAAAAATGGTTCTCTTTAAACTGAACGCTAAAAGCTTTGCTTATGTGGCCCTTAAACCACACCGAACTGGAAGGCAAGCAAGCGAGTTTTGTCTCAACTTTGTTATTGTTTCCATGAGGGCTCTCTTCCGCTTACTGCATACTTCTCTAGAGGACATGTCGGCAATACTGAATGTGGTGCTTCCTCTTACAGTTTTTCTAAAAACTTGTAACATCAGTGGCTTGTGGCATTATCATTGGTGCTGTGTTAACACAGTGTGCAGGCTTCTGTGAATATTGGTTTTGTTTGTTTCTTCAGCTTGGTAAGACAGTGTTATTATATGCAGCATGTATGGAAGTTCAGTAAGCAGGCAAATAACAACCAAGAATTGGACAAAAGGAAAAGGAGGCTGGTGCGAGATGATACTAAACATACTAATCGTATACCAACCTTCTCCTGGCATCTCATTATAGGAGTGAGAACGTGAGAGCAACAGTGTGGGAGTGGGAAAATACAACATCATATTACTCAAAACAGTGGTGTGCCCTGTATAGACAGTGGCAGAATGCAGACACACTGTGGAGCAAGATGTTGCTTCAGTATATGCAGCGCAGTGGGGCTTCACTTTTTCGTTATCATGCTTATCCTGGTCGATTACTGGTGCTCGACGGTTTCAATTGCCTACTTCGACATGTTGACTATGTTCTTCCAGCACCTAAGGCCATTCATTGGTTAGTCAACAGATTAAGTTGTTACAATCGACTTTGATTTATTTCTGCCATGAAGTCGTGTTTTTCTTTTAAAGGGACAGACAACTGCACAGAACACCAATTGTGATAACCTCGTTTGTCTATTGCTTGTCTATTGTATTGCCGAAAACGAGCCCTGTTTTTTTCGTGAAACGCGGATTTATATGTTTATTTCTTCACTCAAAAATATTTTTGGTGCCCCATGGGTCAAGTAAGTGAAGATGCATATGATCCGCATCATGTGACTTTTTATTGGTGTACGCTGTTAATTTTCTCTATATTAGCATTGAAAGGCAGTACTTTTTTATTATAATCTCTTCCAACTTAAAACGTGCAGATACGCCTTTGTTTGTACTGAGCAGAACAGTGGCGCCGCCTTTGCTTGACATATGATCCGATGCTCATGAGCGGCAGCATGAAAATTATTAGCTGAGGGCCTAGCGGCACCTGCTGACGAGTTGGAGAAGTACGAAGAGCACCTCGTGGCCTGGCTCACCAGACAGTCAAGGGACCTCACGTGACAACGAGCATTCGAAAAACCTATTCTACCTGCTTTTCATATTCGAAAACGGTTGGCGGTGTGAATGTGAAGGTGGTTAACCACAGTTGTACTCACTCCTGTGAAAGCAGCACCTAGAGTGTAATGACAAGTTTGCGAGGAGGGTTATCGTCATGACTATTGCTTCACAGTGTTGCTAGAGGAGGGACCCGAACTTTTTATTGGCTTCTCAGGACGAAAAATTCTGCTTACAAAATATCCATGTGCTTTTGGAATCAACCGCTCCAAGTTTAGCCACTACTGAGGGGGAGCTTTTCGAGGCGCCATAAAAAACTGGGTCGAGAAAAATAGGTTGTCAGTCCCTTTAACCTTTTTGCAAATTAATATGTGTATGTCGTGATGATAAAAAAGTGACGACTGTTGCTCTTTGCCACACTTGAGCAGGGTTGCCAGGTCGAAAAGACAAAAAATAGTAAAAAAATGGGGAAAACTAGCCAAAAGCTAGCCAACTTGAGCCAAGTGCAGTAAAGGTAGCCAGAGGTAGCCACATGATGTAAAAAAAAAACTGCAATCTTCGTATTTAAATGATCAAATGCAGAAGCCTTTTGGCAAAAATGTAAATGCAAAAGTACCGCTTGAACCCTTGAAAACCAGAATTGCTGAGATTCAAGTATTAATTGTTTACCTTAGCAATAGTATCGTGCAGGATGACGAACTTTCTTGCGCTGCTGCAAAACGAACACTGTCTTCACGCGTCTTACATGACCTGTCTTAAGAGGTAGAAGTAACAGCCTCGTGGTGACAAGGAAAATCAGTACGGCATGGGTGTGCTCTAAAGCACAGTTGCTGGGATGGAAGCCTAAATAGTATTCACTTTCACAATCATTTCTTGCGAGATGACCAAGTCCAAGCAGTTAACATTCCTGAGTCGCAATTGGCACCTAATCCTAAGAAATGACACAAGCAGTTCGTCGGATATTCTATTTCGCAGTGCTTTTGTGTAAAGCAAGTACCAAGTTCAATTTTGGGAGCTGGAAACACGACTTGGCTACCATGTTTTGATACTGCGTACTCGAACGCCCGCAGCTGCGACTTCAGCAGATATTGATAATTTGGTTCAGATGGATGGAACAAGAAAGTATCCAAAAAGTAAAGTATAGCCAAGACGTTTTTTCTGCCAAAAAGTAGCCAAATTGGCGCAAAGTAGCCAACCTGGCAACCCTACACTTGAGAAAAGGGTGTGCCGCTCATGGTTATGCCACACTAACTTAAAATTTCTGTAATGAAAAGAATTTGAGCAAGTCAGCGACCAAATTGTGTCGTTGGCTGTGCTATCTGAGAAGCACACAGCGGTAATAATTTCCCAAAATTGTCGCCAGCTGTTCATTGGTGAGCTTTTATTTTGAGTTCGTGTGATCTTATCCCTCCACAGCACGTATATGGAGGTCTGCTCCTACAACACGTGGACCTGGCATTTTTAGTTAGTTTTGTTCTTATTACTTCTCTTGTAAAATCCCAGCAAAGGGCAATGTTCGTCGCCTTCGTGGGGCGAGAGTCGCCCCCATGGGTACAGTATCCCATGCTACTCTGCTACAACAGAAATATCATCTCACTCGGAACTACACTTCAGTCAAGCCTGAATTTTGTGTTAAGGACTTGAGCTAGAATTCTGAAGATGATACCCCCACTGAATTGAGCTCTTGTGGCTACAGTGTTTTGAGCCAGCCTACGACATCCGCAGCTGTGCACTGGCTAGTTCTGTTTATATCCTTGGGTGGTCTTCTTCCCGTTGTGTATTTATCTGCCAGTATTTGTGCATGGCCTGAGAACTATGCTCCGTTATCTGCAGAGTGCATGCTTCGAGTTGTTAAAACGTACTGCCACCAGCAGTGAAGAAACTTCAGTTCATGTCTGATAGGTCGCCCGGAGCACGTCTTGGCCTAGCCCTACAGAGCACTGCAATGTGGTTCTTAACAGTTTCATAATTTTCCAAGGGCACCATCTTGCAACACTGTTCAAACCCAGGACTTCACCGTGGTGCCCACTTTGATCAACTTTCTGTCTGGTTTGAGCTCGCCTTGCAGCTACTTGGGCCTGACGATGAAGATGTTTTCCTCGTAAACTCTACGTCAAAAGAACTGCAGCACCGTCCTTATAAACTTCCAAAAAGGGGAAACTGAAAAATGTGCTCTGAGCACCGCAGATTGAGCAAAGAACAAATGTTTTGCACCTGTTCCTAACTGCAGGGATGCAATAGCTGCGCCAATGCGCCAATTTGATACAATTCCTTACTTTTGCGCCAAGCTGAGCCAAAACCGTGAAATTTGTTAAAATTGCGCCACGCTGCGCCAAAATGCCCGACCAGCTTAAAATTTTCTCAGGCAAATTTGAGCGAGAAATGGAGGCCGCGTTGGTCATCTGCAGTGTGGGCATCGTCATCCAATACAGACGCGCAGACCCTAACCCTAACCCCCCCGCGAAAGAAAAAAAAGTCAGTTTCACCGCAACGACGATGCAGTGAATGCGATAGCAACAAATTGTAATGTTATACGAAGTGAGGCTGGCAGCAAACTCTTTTGTATCCGATCTCGCGTAACTCTACAAAATGTTGGTGTAAGAGATTACGGCCGCTCCAGGGAAAGATGCTCTTTCTGCACAGTGTCTTCGCATTGAGAGCGCAGCACGTAGGAGGATATACGAGTTGCCCGCTGATGGCTGCCGAGATAGCGCGCACGCCAGCGATCGCTACCGCGCCCTTAGAATCAAAGTTCAAAGTTGCTGCTCGAGCGACAGCCCCCCCCCCCGCCCCCCTCTCGCGTCTTTTCATGCTCGTTCAAGACGGGCGGGGCGTTTCCTCTATGCTTCGATGACAGGCTTCCCGAGCGGAGTGGTGTTATCGCATGCGCCCTCCGAGCGACGGAGATGGGCTGGCTCGTTTGAATTCTGCTTCAGCCGCGTTCGTCGCCCGCACTCGCGCGCTTTTACCCGCGGTTGAACATACTATGCACAGGGATATATTATCAATTTGGACTTTATACGGGAGATGACGGCAAAAAATCGTCGAGAGTGTCCATATAGTTGCTATCGCAATAGAAAAGGACAGTAGTGCTCAAATTTCCTGATGCTTGTTTTATTGCGTGCAGGACGCTTTTTAAGCCACTTTTGCCACGGTACACTGGTGTCCTGCGGAAAAGCATACTGAGATTTAGAAATGGCTATTAGGGGGGGGGGTACTAGCTGTCAGGGACACAGCACATTTTGTTCCTTAATTACTCATTCGTGCACGCGCCGTGTAATTACGAGTACTAGTATGATCGCTGACGTCTAAAAAAATTATTGGCAATCATTTGGAGCTGCTGTGTATGGCGTTTCTGTGGCCTTGAGAAACAATAGACAAAAGCGTATGCCAGTTTTTTTTTTTCGCTACCCTCACTTGCTCCTGCTTTACGAATCTCCCAAATTTCCAGGTTGCCAGGTTCGCAGGTCCACATTAGCATTTCCAGTGCCTGTCGAATTATTTGACAGGTCCTGCAAATGCTAATGTGGACTTAGTCATTGTTCGCACATTGCTTTTATTGAAATAGCAGTGTTCACGTGCACTGTGCACGAATTAGCTGATGTTGAATGGTTTTTACATATTTTTGTTTTGTTTTCTAAAAGTAAGCCTTCTTTGTTATACTGCTCCAAATTTGGGATTTCGGGCTAAAAAATTGAGGTTTTTTTAAACACGAAAGTGTTTTATGCCGGGGTCCACCAAGACTTCAGTGACGTATTTCCGTCACGGAAATGACGTCGAAAAAATATACATGATCAGATTGCAAAGCAAAAAAGTTCCGTCAACGGGCATCGAACCCACGACCGCTCGGTCCGCAACAACAAATGCCGGGCACGCTATCCACTGCGCCACGGTCACAGACTCTAGAGGCATTACAAACGCGCCTTTTATATCTACCACTCTCCCGGTCAGCGGGGTGGTGTTGCTCTCTGGGAGCGGTAAAGTAATTCGTCATTACTGTGGCCTCCGCGATTAGCACCTGCAACGCGTTACACGTCCGTCCCATTCGGCGCGTTTTCAATAGAAGTTCAATTTTGTCAATGCCTTAACACACCGCGAGGTCGCGACCTCAGCCGAAGCGTCGTAAAAGCGTCGGCCTCGCTCATAGCTCTGCGACGCGCGCCTGCCTCACCTGGCTGTAACACCGCGTTCCCCGCTCACGCTCTCGCCCCTAGAAAAATCGCGGCCGGGCTACCGGGGCGGCACGACGCGCTTTGCGTTTCCCTCTAGTCCGGCCGTGGTGTTCAATCACATCTTAACATGCCGCGGTATGGCGACCAAGTTCCGCGTCCAATATGCGACGCTCTGCTGGCTATCACACCTAGTTCTCTGATTACGCTTTCACCGTTAACTACTACAGCTACCACAAGGGTTTGTTTAATCATTTAGCAGGGACGTTAGTTGTCGGGATGGAGATGTACCACCAATCATCAAAGTGGGCACGTCCAGTTAAACGGTGCTATAGCTGCCGGACTTCAATATACATTGTGCAAACTCTCTTATATCAATGTACAGTAAACATTCAGTTACTTCTGTAAGGGCACGCTTTACTTTCGTGTTATTCCGATTCCTATGACGGAGGGATGAACCATGTTTTTTTTTCGTAACCTGCTCCAAATTTGGATTTTTGTGCTCCAAAAGCATCATTTTGCTGCTCCAAAAATTGCTCCAAATCCTATTTCGGCTGTTGCATCCCTGCTAAAGGGAAAAATCAAGAAATGCGTCACCACATGGCACGAGCGACGAAGCACTTCGTGGTATGTAGTTTCTTTTTTGTATCCGAAGAATGGCGCTGCACGGAGTGTTTGTATCTTCGGGGATATTCTTGGGTTATTTAATTTTGAAACGAACATACAGATTTTTTTTTTGGGTGGTAACGGGGCACATGCACATGTTGGCTCATAAACGCAAAGTGTAGCAGTTTTTTATCTGGTGGCAATGAGCACACTGGATGAGATAGAAAAAGTGGAGCAGCATTAGTGTGCAGCACTGGTTGGTTTGGAGCGTGTGTGTACATAATTGCTCACAAACATCATGAAAGGCAGCGTTTACATGCAGTAATAAGGCAGTGTCGGGTTTACAGGTGCAAATAAATACCGTGAAAAATGTTTAGTGCGGGACGAGCTGGTTTGGTGCACAGAGTGGCTCTAGTTTTGCTCAGCATGTCTGCGGTGTCGGTGCACCACTTGTTTACAAGAACATAGGCATTTCCGAGTGAAAACATATCGAACTTCATTGTGTGTTGTACTTCTAAATTGTCCAAAAAACAAGAATAGCATTTCTTGCTTTCACCAGAGAAAGCTTTACTTATAGAATGGTTAAAATAATGACCCTATGCTTCATTTAATGCGCTTATTACGGATGCAGGAGCCAGTCTACATTTTCATAAGAAAATTGCGCTGTGGCTCTGAAGCAGGCAGCTTGTGAAAACATGCTACATATTTCAATCGTCAGCACGAAATAAAATACAAAATAAGAAAAAGTAACTCACTGACTACAAATTCTAATGCACTTGAACACAGCAATCCTGGATGTATAGGTGATACACTAGTGCTCGAGGGATCTTTTGTTTGATAGGTTTTACAATTGTTTGCCATATACGTGGTCACACAGTGAGGTGTCCAGGTGCGGATCCATGTGTTTCCCGAAAGGAAGAGCGGGATTCCGACTTTCAGATGGTGACTGATGACAACCACGATGACTAAACGGGCACTTGCAATCGATGATGATTTCTTCGTGTCCCAGTGGGCGTTCTAACGACAGATTTGTATTTTCAAACGAGAAGCACTGGCATTTAAACATGCCGCTTTACTTCTAAGTTATCGACTCAACTGATTTCGTGAGGCTTGCCGAGACGAACTTCAAGGGAATGGTCAGCAGTACATCCCCTTCATTCCACACACGGAGAGATTTTTGTAACCGATAATGCAAAAGAACCACTTATGGTTAAAATTTTAACGCGAAGTGATAACCTGAAACGTTAAATTGTGCAATACAGATATTTGGTAATGCGCCGATGTCGCAGTGCACTTGAATAGCTTCCTTCGTCTGATCACAGTCGGTGTTTAGGATTGGTGAATGTGTCTCAGCAAGCCCAACGCTCTCACATACGTTCGTTCGTACTCTATTTATCATACTTGCAATGGTTTAAGAAGGTATAAGTGCAGGCCACGTTGTTGCGTAAACATCGAAAAGCGCGTCGTGGCCTCCAACACGGGACGTCTTCATACATGCAAAGACTATCAAAACCGCCGTCGTTAAAAGAGCTTACGCTGAGAACACCTAACCGATTTTTCGCGGTGACCGCGCATTTTCTCCGCACTGTCCTCGCGTGCCGCCAGCACCTCCCTAGATTCGGGGCGCGTCTCGTTGCCATGGCGACAGGGCCGGAGAACAAGCCCGGGCTTGAAGGGAGGGCGAGGATCGCTTCCCGGTGACTCCGGTCACCGCAGATGTGTCGTAGCCGGCCAGTCGCCGCCGCTGTTGCTGCTGCTGCTGCTTCCGAGGTCTGCCGCTGCTTATGACTATACGCGGCGTCTCTTACCCCTTCTCGTCCCGTTTATTTCGCCGTGTCAACCGTGTGACCCACTTATGCAGATGTCATGAATGCGCGAGGCCGCGGTGTTATTAGACGCTCCTTGCGCGGGTATAACTGCAACGACACCGAAGCTCCACCCGCCTTAGAAGCTAACAGTATAGCGTATTTGAAAGTTACCTGTTCGACGCATGCACCACATATACGTGCGTTTGCAGTGGCGTTAAAGAAGATTTGAGGGTATTGCTAGGCATTTGGTTTGACCAAAACGTTTGCTTTGCGGGTGATAACGTTCACGTAGGTTCGGTTTTAGCTGGCTCTCGCCTACATCAACGCCTTTTCAGAGCCGGTGTTCGTTTTGCACTACAGGAAACAGAAAAAAAAAGGGGGGGGGGGGATTTTTTGTTTTTCAGTTCCTTTGGCTAGCCGGTTAGCTGTTTCTTAGTTGCGCGCGGTTCCTCCCGTTTCAGTTGTGTGCTATCTGGTCGCTGTTCGTGAGCTCTTAATTTTCTTTTCCCGGGCACTTTGCTCTCATTTCTTCTTTCCGCATTAGTTTCTCATCCTTGCGTAAAGTCCTCAATGTTTCCTCTTACCGACCAAGTAAATATTTGTCTTCTTGGTGGCGCATTATAGCTATAGTCTCTTATAACCTCAACCGCGAAGTGCGCAACTTGCATTGTTGCGGTTTCGTATATACTGAGCCTTCCCGCTGACACTGCGTGTTGCTTGAGAATCTTCAAGCTCTGCGCCAACGCGACGAGCGGCCGCAGCCTGAGCTCGTGCGAGGTCCTGACTCTTTCTCTGTTTCCGGTTTTACAGCTACGGGAATTCTCTAGCTGCGTAATAATCTCTCTGGTTACTGCTGCTCTCCGTGAAGGATAGCTGTAGGGCGACTGTGTGCTGCACTCGCAGCAGTTCAAGCGCTAATGAGAGGCTCGAACGAAAGCCAGGATGTCGCTTGCAAGACTCACGAACTTGTGTCTCTCCACTGCCTGAGTGCAGTCTGAACCACTACTGCTTACCGAAACATGGGCAATAAATAAAGAAAAAAGAAGATTGCATTGGATTTCTCAATAGCCATACTATTCATATGTGTCCATTTTACTTTTAGAAACTTATTCGTTTCTTGGCCAATCCTCCAGGGTGGGTGTGAGCCAGTCATGTGGGTCACCGTCATCTCATCGGAGTTGTGCTGTAACCTCGCGGGAGCGAAACGATGCCACCGTGCACCTTACGTGCAGTTCTTTCAGAGTTGCTCCGATTCACGTTGCCTTCATCTCTTCGATTTCACCGATACAATCGAATGTCTCTGTTCGCTCGAACTTGACTTCGCCTTAGGGCAACGGGAAACCAGAGACGCACGTTTACCATTCATTTTGCATATGGAGGCGCTGACAAAGGGATAGCTTGCTATTATGTTCTAGCTTGACCACGGCGCTGATTTTGACTGCTTCACATGCTATAATAATAATAATAATAATAATAATAATAATAATAATAATAATAATAATAATAATAATAATAATAATAATAATAATAATAATAATAATAATAATATCTTAATTAGCTAATGGCATTACTTAAAAAATCACGATGTGTTTTCTTTTCCAATTAATGTTCTATGTTTGATTGTTTATTCACATGTGTGTAAGCTGGTGATCGGCGCTCTGCCAGGCATTCCGTGCCTTTACGCCGATGCCCTGGGTAACTATTTGTATCCTGTTGCTGGTTGTCTGGAATAAATACGTTTACGTATGATAATGCTTAAGCAATCGAGACTTAATCTATACAAACCTTATTTCTGGATACGACTGCCATCGGATGGTGCTTTTTTTTATGAAGAGCAGCAGGAAAAAAAAAAACTAAAGAGAGACGAACACACAATGATTTGAGCGGCAGCGACACTAGCCACTAGTGCGAAGGCAGACAACAACACGGGTCGCGTGTACGAAGCTACACGGCGTAAGGAAGCGTCGCCGAGTCGGAAACGCGACTTCCCATCGTGGCTCGCCATGGCGGCACGTCTCCAGCGTTCGCGGGAAGCTATCCAATGTGGCGCGGTAATTTACGTTAGACGTCCGCGGTGGGAGCGTCGACCCACCGCGTGGCCGTCGTGTTGCCAGCCAGGTGCAACAAAACACTCCATCTTCCGTGTCTTCTGAGAGATGCCTGCGGGGGCCACTCGTTCGCAACGCCGTTTCTGTCGGCAATTCGTTTTCACGATTGGACAAGAAGCTAGCGCCCTTCGTTAAGAATAGCGCGCTCGAATGTGCGGCGTCACTGGCCGCCTCGTCTCTTATCGACGGGGTTCATATAGTATCGTAGTGCACTCTGTCGTGTTCAGTGCTTCCCAGGTCTTTGCGCAGTGCATTCGTACGTGCGACTTTAACTCTCGCTCAGACGCAACTAATAAAACTAACAGACAGTTAAGCCGAGGAAAGAATAGGTGACTCTATTTGTTGTTTTCATCTGCAGTGTAATGCTTATGACCTAGATTGAAGTGAATGAAAGTGGACGATAAAGCACCCGTGTGGGTTCGGATCCCACCGACGGAAAGGCTGTTTTTTCGTCCACTTGAGGGTGCTTTTTCGTCCACAATTGAAGTCGCCCGTAATCGTTACAATACAGGTGAAAACAACTAATAATGTCGCCTATGCTTTCCTTGGATTGCCTGTTGATTTCATTAGTTGTGTATTACAAAGAAACGAGCCTCTCGAGCAATTGCCCTTCTTTCGTACTTTAACTCTCGCTAGAAGCGTGGCTGCCTCGAAAGGAAGGTGTCGTTTTATAGTCAAGCGTGCTCTTTCATATGCGGCCCGGCTACGATCAGACAGTCTTCAGCCTAGAGCAGTGGTCCTCAAATGAGGGTCCGCGGACCCCAGGGGGCACGCGAAGCCATTTTTGGGCGTCTGCGAAACCCATCCTCGAAAAAAAAAAAAAGTGCCGTCAATATTTTCGTCTGTCTCTAAGCATTCCTCTTGTCTTCGGTAGAGCTTCCGTTATAGTATATTTTTTTTTCTTTCCGATAGCGCGCAATACGTATGGGGAGCGCGGGTTATAACTCGATTACGCGTACTTTCCGCCTCGAGACAGCGTTTCGACTTCTAGTTTTTTTAACACGAAAGTGTTTTATGCCGGGGTCCACCAAGTACTTCCGTTACCGGATATGACGTTCATAAAATGGACGCCAACGGGCGAGGGAGAAAAAAACCAAGGAAAAGATCCACCGCTGCGAATCGAACCCACGACGTTGCGGGCGCGACGGTAAGCGCCCGATGCTAAACCAACTAAGCTACCTCGCAGATGCTGAACACAGCACGAACGCGCCTTCATGTTTCGCACATTTTCTCTCGCACAATGCTCTCCGCTGGCGGTGTAGGTAGGCGGGGAGGAGCGGGGCGGTGCCGCCGTCTGTGAGAGCTGAAAAGAACTAATGCGTCACGATCGACACTTACTAGCGCTTACTCCGAGATTGCACGCGATATCGGAGGTCATGGTTAAAGCGTCTCGATACCAGCGAGGGACACTGCATGGCCGCGCTGGCATCGCCGAGGCAGCCTAGACGTTGTTACGTTCTTTGCCATTCGCTTCGTGTGAGCGTGCGCCGGCTCATCGGAGTAGTGCAGCTTACACATGCACCGACGGGATTTCTCCGCCGCCGACTACTTCGACTACGAATGCACCGACTAACAAAACTGCTGCAATACGCGTTGCAGAAAGGACACGATTTCGACGGGCGAATGTCGTTCCTTGGTGGAGCGAGACAGAGGCCAGCGGGACGCACGCGTTTGCGGCTCAAGCTAAAGACTTCTACGAACTAGGCGTCAACATGGGTGCATCCACGGCAATCGGTGCTATAGCGGCCAAACACGAATAGACATTGTACAGGCTCTCTTTTATCACTACCAGGGGAGTAGCCAAGGGTGTGTGTGTGGGGGGGGGGGGGGGGGGGGATTGGGGGGTTCAAACCCCCCCCAAAAATTTTCAATTTTGCTTTCGTATATATACACGCACACATACAAACGCATGCACGAACATACATAAAGTATGGTTGAACCCCCCCCCCCCCTCAAAAAAAAAAAAAAAATTCTGGCTACGCCCCTGATCACTACACGATAAGCACTACTTCTGTGTAGACACGTTTCACTTTCGTGTTATACCGATTCCTATGACGGAGGGATCAGCCATATTTTTTTTGTGCGAATCGGCGCTCGTTTTTTTGGGGGATGGTGGTTTGCTGGCAGTGCACGCCCAT
The DNA here is from genome assembly GCF_013339695.2 of Rhipicephalus sanguineus. NCBI lineage: Eukaryota > Metazoa > Arthropoda > Arachnida > Ixodida > Ixodidae > Rhipicephalus > Rhipicephalus sanguineus. Next base: position 181,546,764 of record NC_051178.1, read on the forward strand.
CGGTGTCTGTAGCGCAGTCACGAGGAGGAAACCTGCCACCACTGCGGCCGTTTCTGCTTAGCGAAAGGCGGCAGCGTCGGTTCCTGCCAGCGTTATTTGTTTCCTCAAGGCTGCCCTGCCGGCAGGCGTGGTTAAAACGGTTCGGCCACTGGCGTGAGGAAAAGCCGCTGCTGCTCATATATCCGCTTTGGAGCGGTTTGGCGCGAAAAAAAAAAAAAGAAGGAAAAAGTAAGAACGACAACAACAGTAACAAAAAGCGCGGGAGATAAGGCGACGAAAATAACGGAGGAGCCAGGCGCTGGCCGCTCGCACGACGTCCAGCGCCGTCCGTATGGCCAGGATGATGTACTGCGGATTGCGGTGCTCTCGGCCAGTTGGTGGAACTGGTAGCTGTGGCATGGAAAGTAAACGGGACGTGGTGCAACGATACCACGCGCGCTTTCAAAAGCGAGTGATGATGCAGAATGTTGCGGATTATCTGGAGTCTTATTTCCTACTTTCTTGCGGGCCTCTGACGCCCTGGTGACGTGCTAGTGGTCGACGATAAACAACACAAGTTACAGCAGAAACCATGTGTTAATGTTTGTCACAGTCAACGCGCGTAGCATAAAAGTACATTAGAGATGAATGCGTCTGACACGAATGAGGACACATCACACCACACTGCAAATTCCGCGTTGATGAAATGTTGATCTCCACCATCATTTCCGGGAACTGCGACTTGAAGGCACTCTCCGTCAGCGTTGTCAAAGAGCGCAAACGTCTCAACGCACTAGCTTGCACTAAGGACATCATTTTTAACGATGCGATTAGTGCTGTGGAATACGCACCAAACGTCTTAACCTCCTTGCTTGCGCTTGGGATATTCTGAAAGGTGCTGTATCCCGCCTGATGAAGAATGCGCATGTGCAATAGTGATTAAAGCATCGGGATTCAGTAGCAGATAACCAGAGTTCAAATCGAACCGTCAGAACATTTTTTAACATTTTTGTTATTTTCATTCGGCGTACGCACCGCCCGCGCGCGTCTGCGTGTGTCACGCCGCTCGCGATTAGACAGACTCTCGAAACCACCGATGGTATCCGGTGTTGTATGCGGCGGTCCTGATGTCACTCCAGGCTAAATCGTGGGTTAGGAATTTTTCAAATCCTAGTTTTGGACTCTGGTGCTGCAGGGGCGGGACGGAGTTTTCTTTTCTTTTTTTCATCTTGTTTGCCACCACGTAGCTCCTTCTAACTGTTGCTGGGTCGAAAGTATCAGCGAGTAAACATGAACACAAGTTAGAACAGGACAGGGCAATCTTCTTTGTGTTCCTGTTTGTTTGCTGGTACCTTCCACCCACATATTATGAACAAGCTCGTCCAGCAAGCAACGTTACTGACCCTCTTATTACACCTAGTCGTTGAGCTGCCTGTTATAGCTGTTATAGTACCTAGCCTATTATAGCTGCCTGTTCCTCTTACTCGACAAGCCACTGAACCCATCGCCGAAAGTACCTCGAATAATGCAATATAATGTAAAAATAAACGTGAAAATTAGTGAAAATAACTGATAGCTACATGTAGTCGCTCACTGTAGACACTGGTTTGCTTTTGTTTGAAAAAACGTTGAAAGCGTACGGGTAGACGTTTCGTAACACACTTTTTTTTTAAATTCCTGAATATCGCCCCATTTTTTTACTTTCAGTATCGCCTGTAAAGCGTGCTTCTCCTTGGAATGTTGTGTCTTGCGGCAGAGAAGAATGTTAAGGTCAACCAATGTCGTTGGAAATCAGCGGGCCCATTTCAAGCGTGTAGTTGCAGCCGCCCGCTTATGATTTTGCGACTTTTGCGCAGTAGTGGTCGATAAACAATAAAATCCTCGACTGAACTAGTGTGAGAGGAGCGGGACAGAGGGTAGTTGAGAAAGGTGGTGGGGTTTCAGCTTTCGCTCCTTTAGCTGCCACCGCATCGCTACCTCTCGCTGTGACTAATCTTTAAGTGGTGATAGTTTGTCTGTATCTCAAGATTATTTACCAATAATTCGCCTTTTGGAGCTGCCAGTTACTTTTACTAGTGAAACCGCTCAACTCGGCGGTTTCAAGTTTGTCAAATAACAATATGAGAAATGTATAGTTAGTATATCAGTAATTAGAAAGTTTGCATAAAAGCGCTTACTAGGGGTACTGATGTACTTTCTCTGTGACAACGTTGAAGAGGAACATGTAAAGAGTTTCATTGCATTTTTCGTTCCTGAATACTGGATCGTCTCTTCGGCGGCTTTTCCTGTAAAGCGTGCTTCTCCATGTGTTGCTGTGTACTGCGGCAGAGGACCTGCAGTTTAACCGATGTGGTTGGAAAGGAGCGAGTCTGTTTTAAACGCGTAGTTCCTGTCGCCCGCTTCCGATACAGAGGTCCAGATGATAGGAATCGGTAGTACAAGGATAAGATGGTTACGAGTTTAAACTTAACGTGCAAGTTAACGTTTGTATGCGATTGTCTGCTTATAGTCGGAGGGCCGCCTTACTGAATCGAACTTGATGGCAACGAGAGAGAGAGAGAGAGAGAGAGAGAGAGAGAGAGAGAGAGAGAGAGAGACGGATAACATTAATTATTTTACAAACGACTCTCCCTACAAACGAGGCGGTGCAGAGCAACGTGGCGGCATGGTTTTAGCTCATGTTCAATAGAAATGAATTGGGTCCGTTGCAAAAGAAGAAGCGAGAACTACGGAAAACTAAACAAAACCAAACCAGTAAAGCAAGGCAGTCTTACGGTTTACTAAAAGCGCATGGACGACCAAACGGAATTCTTTAACTGAACGGTATTTTTCTGTTAATTTTTTACCCACGGCGAGGATTGAATCGTGACTGCTTTCCAGGCTACGCCGCTTTCTTCCTAGCTGTCCACTCGCGTAACGCTAAAGCAGCGTTAAGCGCAAACGTTAAGTGCAGTATGATTGGATTAAGGAACAAAGTGCGCCCGTACCTTCCGGAACAAAAAAGACAAGGCGGAGCTCATGTTCGCCGCGCGCGCGGGTTTAAGCCCGCGTTGGAAAAAGAAAGAAATATAAAAAAAAATGAAGGAGAATGAGCCGTGACGCGGAGAAGTGCTGTTGCCTCGCGAAAGAAGAAAAATAAAGAATAGCAAAGGGGGCTCGGAAGTTCGTTAGCATTGTGCGTCCCGTGGCGTAGGTGACATCGGAATACCTTGCGCCTGCGAGCGTTTATTGAGGCTGCTGTCGGCGCGGAGAGCGATTCCATTAACCGCCTGCCGAGCGACGTCGGTCCGCTTCTCCTTCGATTAGGACTCTTTGACTTTGTCACTTCGTCCCTCCCACTCGTGCTACCCTACTCCTTTGTTTCGCTTTCATGCAAGCGGCTTTTGACGTAGGTTCATTCACTCGGTGTTTCGCGATAGCGTAGGCGTAACGCAGCGCCTACCTTGTAATAGATAAAAACACATTAAGCTAAAATATTAAGCGAAGCTTTTATAGCTCGCAGATTTCAGTGGCGGCGTAGTACGCGAATAACCCGCCGCCGGAGAGCGTACACAGGAAGGCGGCCCTCGAGCGTGCGTCGAACGCATGCGCATTTGTGCGCGCCGTTTTCCAATAATTGATGCTCTTCTCGGTAGTGGGCTCGTCAGCGATCAGCCGACTTGTAAAACGGCAATCCGATATTTTTTAGAGGCATCTCGTCATTTCACATTGCCAAATTTCATTCTTGACTGGATATGAACGCACGACCGTCGTTGTTGCCTGTAGCAAATGAAGTGTTGCGCTCCTTAGCACGTGGATGAAGGTCTATTTCCCGGCATGGAGGATGAAAACGATTAGGAGGGAGCATTGCGCGATGAGAAAAGAAAGAAAGAAAGAAAGAAAGAAAGAAAGAAAGAAAGAAAGAAAGAAAGAAAGAAAGAAAGAAAGAAAGAAAGAAAGAAATAAAGAAAGAAAGAAAGAAAGAAAGAAAGAAAGAAAGGTACTACGTCAGACACGCATACGCATAGCTTCGTTTGCCCCACTTCCCCGTTAGGGCGAAAGGTTCCTGAATATTTTCCGTGTTATAAGTATTTCTAAATAAAGCATGCAAGCAGCACCGGGGCTGAGTTGAAAGTCAGCGCCGGTTCTGTTTTCACGTCTCTTTTAGTTCTCGTCTGTTCGCGCTGAAGACCTTTCTTTGCAACGAATCAACGAGCCTATTTCAAGATTCTCCCGATTCATCAGGCGTGTGATTGAGCCACTTGAATTTTATGCTACGCCGGAGTTCCTGTACTTTGCTCCGCTACGCGCAACAAGCCTCGCGCGTTTCTCTTTGAGTGCGCCGATTATTCGCAAATGCGCAGCCCGAGTACCTCGTGCGGTTTTGCCAGTGCTTCCCAAAGCATCTTTCGCGGCAGTTTAGTGGTATGGGATCGGGCTGCTACGGCACTAACATTGTGCGTTGGCGGAAACTTATTCAATTACTTTAAGCCAACGACATAGCTGCGACTTTAATGTCGACTGAAGCGACACAGTCGCAGCGAGTCACGGTAGTGGATTCATCAGTGCAGAGACGTCCCTGTGATGATGTTCTATTTGATTTCTTTTTCTTGCGACAAATTGGGGCTGCACATCACGTTCCGCATCGGCTCACACTTCGCTTTACACCTTCTTGCGTTGTCGTTTAATTTAGCGCTGTTTCCCGTTCTTTTTATGGTGCGGTTCTTTCATCCAGTCTCGACCGTCTCAGCCTTAATGACGTGTTTCACTCATGTCTCCGGGGTGCGCCGCAGGCGCACCGATTGACGCAAAAGTCCATCCCGGTTTGTTTGCCGTGCACGTCAGGCGACGCGACGAAAGTGCGGAGTCGAAGTAGAGAGACTGGGAGAGAGGGGGGGGGAGGCGAAACATTCGCGTGCGTGCGTGTGTAGTGTGATCTGACCGGTCCCTCGGGCTTGAGTCGTCCAAAGCACGACGCCTTGGTGGCGCGAGAGAATGCAGCAGCAGCAGGAGGAGGAGGAAGCGGAGCGGAGCGAGACAACGGTTGCGCCGTACTCCCTCGTGTCGTCCTCCTCTTCCCATCTATGTTGACGGCGCGCGCGCTTTCGCGAGGCGCCCTCATGCCGGCGAGATTTGCCCCGGGCCGTTGTGTGTGTGGCGCCGGCCTCGCCTTTTATGTTCTCGCCTGTTTGCACTGCATCCTCGCGCTCCCACAAGCGCCGGCGAGCTTGCGAGAACGTGGAGGAGGCCGGTTATTAGAGGCCGTTCGATAGGGAAGCGGGGCAAGTGTGTGTCTCTAGCCGCGGGGTTAAGCGCGATTACGCGACAGAGCAAAAAAACGCCAGGCCTGCGCTGAAACCGCAGCACAGTCACAGCGAAAGCTGGAAGAGCGGCGTTTCTAGAGCCCGTTGTAAGCTCTCTTGGGGCGACAATACAAGTACACTAGAAAGGTACCCACTACGCCATAAATCACAATTTTTGTGAAGTTGGGAAGCACCTACTAAGCCATTATTCGTCATTCTGCGGAGAAGCGAGGCACCAGCTACACGTCTGTAAGGCATTATGTGCACTTTGTTGACGCGACGACTGATGACGATGAAGAATTATGGCTCAGCCCTTTGTAATGGGTTGGAAGCTTTAAACGGCCCACCAGTTATATAATTTGCATTGGGTGACGCCCGGTCGCTATTTCCTTCTCCCGTCATGCTGTATACCATACGTTGACGTGGGAGAGAGACGGGGGGGGGGGGCGAAGAACCCTACTGGGACCCCAAGGAAATGGATCATGCGCTTATGGGCTTCCTTGGCAACCAATACAAGTTCACTTGCGAGGAACCCACTACGCTATAAATCATTGTAATTTTTTTAGAAGTAGGGCAGCAGGCACTGTGCCATTTTTCGTCATTCTACGGAGAGCATTGGTACCTGCTAAACGCATGTAAGGCATTATGCGCACTTTGTTGATGCTGTGCCTGATGACGATGAAGAATTATGGCAGAGCCCTTTGTAATCGGTTGGAAGCATTCAACAACCTACTCGTTGCGCAATTCGCATTGTGTGACGCCTGGTTACAGAATTCGCGTTGTGCGACGCTTGGTGCTTATTTTACTCTTGAAACACGCTATATTGCCTATGCTAGTGTGGTTCCTTCCCGACATGAAGCCTGTATAGGACCTTTTTGCAAAGCAGTTTCAAGCACCGGCATGGCTCAGAGGTTGAATACTGGGCTCCCACGCAGAGGGCCCAGATTCGAACCTCGTTCCATCCTGGAAATTTTTTCTTATTTCGTTTTTTTTTCTTATTTCGAGCAATACTGGTTACGGACACCGGCGGCCGCGGCGGCGGCGGACAACTACGGCGCCAAAAACGGCCGGTGAAATGATCTCATAACAGCTTTCACTGTAAAAATGCTCGCGACGACCTGTTGTGTATAGGCGAAACGGAGGCGTAGCTCGCACGCGCGTTTCCAGCTACTATACACTGGCGTTGCTGCAGCACCAACTGCCTTACTATGCTTCGTGCTCGCATTCCGAGCGCCGTGTTTTCTGTTGACACTGTTGTCCGCCGCGGTGGTACAGTGGTTACGGTGCTCGGCTGCTGACTCAAAAGTCGCGGGTTCGATCCCGGCCTCCGCGGTCGCATTTCGTTGGAGGCGAAATGACAGAGGCCCGCGTGTACTGTTCGGTGTCGGTGCACGTTAAAGAACACCAGATGGTCGAAATTTCCGGAGCTCCCACTACGGCGTACCTTGTAATCATATCGTCGTTTTGCCACGTAAAACTCCAGATATTATTATTATCTGGTACGTCTTTTCAGCGGGGGTGTGTCATCCGTTGCGCTATCTATTTTTTTTAATAGGAAAGTGGTGTGGTGTTGGGTTTGTTTGTTCATTGTTCTAGAGGGAATAGGAAAACTACTTTTCTTGTTTTAGTAAACTACCCTTTCACAAAACCAAAATCACAAATCTTGCCGCACGAAGACGCTTGCTAAGCGAGAATACGGACGAATAGGTAACGCAGTTTGCGAAGCTACTTTGAGCTTCCCGCGCCAAGTCGCTGTGACGTCATAGGTATTGCCTGTGCCTGCTGGGGCCTGCATAGTTCCTAATCAGTAGAAATGAAGCACGTTGTCCTCTGAGGGTACCAAAGACTTAATATACGAAGTTTCAGGAAACTTTGTTGAGGCAGTGTGGCCAAAATACGAAAATAAAAGAGAGACAACTTTGATATCCGTGACATGACGCCGATGTTCATGTGCAGAGATTTCGGCGCGAAATTCAAAAAATAAACTTGGTCCATGTTCTGTTTTAACAAAAAACCTTGTCATGAACGACAATGGAGTTTTCAAAGAATAAACTGTCACTGTATAAATTAACTAATCGTTTCACTTTAGTGCTCTTCAGATGTTCTGTCCCAAGGTAATAAAGGTAAACAAAACATACCTTTCTGTTCCTCCTTCGTTTCTGTTGTGTTGTATTTTTGTTGTTGTTGTAAGAATTACAACTTTTCTGTCTCGTTTGTTTGTATAACTGCAGTCCCACATATGATAACCCGCGTTTCTTCCCGCTGTCCAAGAAATGTTTTCACCACGAGGTGGCGGAAGTTTAGTAAAATGCAATATAAACTAGTTGGACAGTGCGGTCATCGCCCAAGTCTTTGGACTAACATAACCTGTTAGTGCTTTATTGTTTATCGTGAACAACTCTATCCTATAGTTCACGAAGTCGGTAGGCTAGTGCTCTTTGTGAGGTGTAAATATCGTGTCACCCAAATATCATCCGCCCTGGAATACCGAAATACCACGCCTAGGTCGGCGAACACGCGTCTGTTTTTGTAATCTGATGGCGGAAATGAACGTTACATCATCTTGCGCGAACACAACGTTGTCGTTGAAGTCGGTCACTTATACTGCATGTGTGTAATGCGCGTTAGAGTCGTAGGCGTTTTAGAGCTGGTACTAGCAGTTCGCGGATATGCTAGGTATAGAGCTTAGTGAGTGGGCTATCGTTTGAGGAGAAACGTCAGACGTCGGAAGGTATTCGCACAGAGATTCTAGCTTCACGGATATGCTAGGTATAGAGCTTAGTGAGTGGGCTATCGTTTGAGGAGAAACGTCAGACGTCGGAAGGTATTCGCACAGAGATTCCAGCTTCGTAGCGACGCTGCAGACGACCGAGAGCAAGAGGAACGAGTGCATGAATGACATGTCACCGAGAATGCGAATCCGTGCATGACTCACTCATTCCGGCTAGCCATCCTCGCGGAGAAAGCTCATCTCCATCTTCTCGGGGCCCGGAAAATGAGAGCGAGGGGGGGGGGGGGGGGGAGGGCAGCGGAGGGGTAAAGGGGGGCGACAGTGAGTATTTCCGGAAGCGCCCGTGGCTGTGACGCGGGGCGCTGGCGTCGCCGCCGTCCCTCGCGCCCTGACCGGGGTCTCCCGGAGGCGGCTGTGTTTCTCAGCGTGGCCGCATCGTGACGTACGACGGTGCGCGTCGTCGGCCGCCTGCTGCTGCGGGCTCTGCTGCTGCGACGGCAGCGTGCGGCTGGAGTTGCTCGCGCGCTCTCTCCCTCTTCCTTTCTTCTTCTCGACGGCGGCGACGCGAAGGAACGAAACCGTCTCCCACTTACGTTTTGATCGACGCCTTTCTGACACTTCTTCCCGTGGATCTGCCACGGTGCGTGTCGTCGCACATCGAATCTCTTGCTCCGTGGCCAGGGAGGTGATCGTGTTTACCTTGTGCGGGCGCCTGCGGGCGAACGCAAAAGTCAGTGCGCGCGCGCGGCCGTCGTGTTGCGGGCGCGCAGTGACGAGCGTGTCCCGCCAGCTGTCCGTCGAACGCAACGCCGAGTGGCGGAGTCATCAACGCGTGTCCGATTAGGACGTAAGAAGAGGAGCAGCTGTCATCGTCGCTCTGTTGACCACCCACGTGTCTTCGCGCGCCATCGGCCGCTGTGGTGTGTGCGCGTAACGTGTGTTGTGCGGGTGTGCGCGTACCACTGTAGTGCGATTGAGTGTGCCTGTGTAAGTGCTGATACTGCCATCAGCACTGTCGTGCTACTACCTTCTAGTGTCAGGCGTCTTCTGCGTCCGTAAGTGTTCGAGTCCTGTTTGGTCACCAGAAAATTGACGTCGAACCACTTGCTCTCCGCTGTTTGGCAGCGTCCCGTGTGGCGGCTGCACCGCTATTGAGGTAGCGTATCGTACAGGGGTGCGCTCGCGCCAGGAGCCTTCTATCTCGCGGGGCATCGCGCGGTGACTTGCGAGAGAGCGGCGCGTCTCCTTCGTGGGTTGAACAGACGGCCCGGAGACGACGACGCAGAGGTGGTTGCGGCGTCGCGGGAGCTGTCACTCTGTCGCCCTCGCTTAGCGGGTCCCCTCCTCTTTCCTTCGTGCGTGCGCCGTCTGAGAAGCGTCCGTCCTTGTTTAAAAGCCGGCTCGGAGGGAGTCGTTCCTATTTCGGACGACTTTGTTGTTGGCCCGCTGCAGCGTGGCGTCGTCGCCCTTCGGCGCGCCGCCGGTCGTCGCCGTTGTTTCGCCGTGGGACCCTAAAAATAAGGGACCCCCGAGAGCCTGTTCCTCTTCTACCGTAATCTATTGTCTCGTCGCTGGCGGCCAGCGTCAGCTGCTACAGTGCTACTCTGGGCACTTTCCCGCTTGCGCACGCGCTGCGGCCGTGCTGTAAAGCCGGATTCTTCCCGGCTTCTGTCCTTGCCACTTGCCCCTTTTCGCTTTGTTGCGCTGTAGTGAACGTGAGTCCCTCAGCGGTTTGCGGTTTCCACCTTGGATTCGTGCGCTCTTGTCCGGCGGAGGAGGTCTCCCCATTTCGTCGCAACAGGTCCCGCCGAATCGAATGTTGTGCGAGACTCGCTAAATCCTCTGCTAGACAAATATTTGTCTTTGACAGATATTTTTGTCAGTGTCGGGTATCACGAGTATTTTCGTTGCGAGTTGTTGTGAACTTCGTTTGTCGCGCGCTCTTGTTGGGACTTTGACCAACATGTTTCGCGAATGAATCACTTATGATACGGACTTGGTAGTTTCAAGCCGTACATCGATAAATTACGCGGGAAGCATTCTCTCATAGCGGCGAATTCTGCTGCTGAAGGGTTATCGCAAATCTTTATTTTGTTCGATCCCCAATCGACGTCTTACCTTCCGCCGACGACCTTCGGCCGTTCTAGCACGCGCAGTAACGTTAACGCTCAACATAGTTCAGAACAATCGCTGTATTCGTTCGCGCTTGTAGCGCACACGATTGCGCCGCGTTTACCGCGCTCGGCTTTAACCCTGCTTTGCGCAGGCGCGCGCTCATTCCCGAAAACATTGGCGGGACCCCGTAACTGCTGCGCCGGCAATAATTAATCCTCACAGCTCCCGAATTCCGGTCGGCGTTCGCGCTGTTGGCCAGATGACGCGCACCCCTGTTCCGAGATGCGGGCACGCTTCGCTCCGCCAGGCGCTGCTGTGACAGCGCTCTTTTAATTAAATGCAAATCTGAGCCCAGGCTTACGGGAGATTCAGCGAACCTCGCCTAGCACGTCGACATAAGCGCACACTGGCTTGTGCGATTAAGAGGATAACTCTTGCTTCGTTTTAAATAGCGTCTTCAGTCAAGCTCCGGTTGCGACAAGATTTCTTTCCCTGCTTAATGGCGCATGCGCCGTGTATGTGTCTCTTCGCTGTCCTCGCTTCGTAAGATCCGCTGCCTCGCGAGTTGCTTCAGCAGCGTCTTCCTCCGAGACGATGACAATCGCAGGGAATGCTTCGTTTACCTTGCAGCTGTGCGCCGTATTCTTTCGAAGGCCGCATACACCGTTCTAGGGAAAAGAGGAAGAAGAAAGGAAGCCGCTCGATGGTGAAGTTCTCTCTTTTTGGTCATTTATTGACGGACGTTTCCACCGGCTGGCCCCTCGCGCTGCGTTACGAATGTTATTGGCGTTGCTGAGTTGGTTGGCGTAGGTCCAGGATCACTGCGAAGGGCTCGTTTCACGATTCACCTGTGATCCACCTGTCAGAGTATCGCCAAGCGCCGCCTGTTGCGCCGACGTCGCGTTTCTCGTGGTTCGACGAGCTGTTTTGTAACTTTTGCTCATGATTCCTCTGTAGCCGTACTCCGTGCATTCATTTACGTGTAGTAGGATTCAAACCCTCTTTGTTTCATATCGCGAATTCGCGCCTGCTTATTCTACATACTTGTCGTATATGGTGAGTCGCGCGATAGCGTCGCGTCGCATGTTTCTTAGAATCGCGACCTGTGGCCGTTCGGAGATTGCCCCTTCGGAAGACGTCCTCCAGTGGCCGCGGCCACGCCTTGCCTTCCCTCGTCATGTCAGCCGGAGAAGCGGCAGCACCAGTGGAACAACCGTCGTCGGTGACTTTTTCGCACAGCGGTCGTCGGCGCGGAGGTGACGGCGACGACTCGCTTTCGGGAAGAAGTTCTTTCCGCTCCGAGCACACGCACAGCCGGGCTTGAGAAAGAAGAGGCGCTCCATCTCGTTTTTTTTTTCTCGCCGAGTAACAATAACATTGCTGAATTGTTTTCACGGGCCTAAGCAAGAACTTTGCACATCGGTTTAGGCAAGCGGCGAAAGAGAAACAAAAAATAAGAAAGTGAAGGCGAGTGTTTTGCCTCTTTTGCACGGATGGCGAAGAGATAAGTGTCACCGAAGTGTACGCGCCCCGCTTCTCGCTGAGTGCGTTGAAAGAGACGCGCGGGAGAAAGACCGTCGAGACAACATTTGCGATCGGATCCCGAACCAGGAGGAGTGCTATACACAAGTGCGTCGGGCGAGGTGTTGTTGCCTAGCGGGAAATGTGTTCGGTTCGTTCTGCGCAGAGTGCGTTGAGTCCGGGCTTCTGTGCGTGACACGCGAGACGGGCCTCCTCGGTTGTCTCGGCGGAAAGGAAAAGCGGCGGTAGCCTCTTCTTCTCGATAGCTGTGCGTGCCCACAATCGCCATGATCGACTGGGTGTCCATCGTGCGCCACTCCCGGCGTCGCTTCTCCAGCTACATGTACGCCATGCCGAGCAAGGTGCGGCGGCTGCGCAAGCACCAGCTGCGCGCCCAGCAGCGGCTGCTTCAGCAGCAGCAGCAGCGCTACGACGACGAAAACCGCGGCTACGAGGCCGTCGAGCCGCCGCCTAGGGCGCGCTTCTCCTGCTCCTGCTGCATACCGTCGCGAAAGAGCCGCCGGGTGAGTATAGGATCATATGGCACCGCCTTTCGTGAGAGACGGGCTACTTACAGAGAGCAACCTTCAAAGAGTTTGATGTGGTGTGCCTGGTGATACTTGCATTGGCGCCGAGCGATTACAGGAAACACCGGCTTGCCGGGGACTCTTGGCTCTGGCATCGCTTTTTTTCGACACCGAAGGACAGGTCCGACAGTTAAGCCAGTATGACATGTCCACTCGTCGTGTAAACCTAGCTGATACGTTAGAAATAAAAAATCCGCCTTTTTCATTTTACTGTACTGCCTTCTGCAGTTTCGGTAGGGGCCGGAACAACCGGCATAGTCAGGACTAAAGCCTCCTAGATCAAGAAGCGTTTCGCGACTTTTCCGCTAGGGCAAGGGCGCATGCGCCGTGGCATCGTGAAAAAGACGGATTCGAATGGTGAATGGCATAAGTGAGAATAGGGGCGGGGGATTGAGTTTATTTTTGCAAAAGTGAATGGAAGAAGCTCTGGTATACTATAGCGTCTACGGGAGGTATGCAAGCATGGTGGTTCAGCCGGCATGGGTGTGGTATGCAGTACACAGATTTGTCTAAACTACGACGTTGTAGCTTCAAACGGCCTTGCGACTTGGCAAACTTGTCGTTTTCTGCAAAATATCGCATCACAAACGCAGGGGTGCAATAGCTGCGCCAATTGCGCCAATTTGATACTATTCCTTATTTTTGCGCCACGCTGCGCCAAAATAACCTACCAGCCTCAAAATTTTCTGAAAACTGCTAATTTTAGCGGGAAATGGAGAATGGGTTAATCACCTGCATTTTGCGCATCATCGTCCAATCCAATCCATACGGGCAGACCACAACTTTAACTACCAGTTCACTATACGCCAGCCTAACCGTTACAGAAATAAAAACAAAACAAAAAAAACACAGCTGTTCCAACATTTCCTCTCCTTATTCTGTCTCGTGCAGAACGCTCTTTAAGGCACTTTTGCCGCAGTGTACCTTTGCTGTACGGAAAAGCGTACTATGATTTAGGAGGGGCTCCTAGTACGAGGTCACCAGGTTGGCACATTCAGAATCGTATATGCAGCGCCTGTCAAATGGTTTGACATGCTCTGCAAATGCCAATATGGATTTCGACATTGTTTGCAGTGTGGAGTGGTTCAACAGACTGCTTTTATTGAAATAGCAGTGTTCACGTGCACTCGTGCACTGCGCACGAGTTACCTGATGTTGAGTAGTGGGTACATACATTTTTCTTTTCTGAAGGTACGTCTTATTTTCTGTATGGCTCCAAATTTGGTATTTCGGGCTAAAAAATGGGGCGTTTTTCCCCCTCGTAACCTGCTCCAAATTTGGATTTTCGTTCTCGAAAAGCAACATATTGCTGCTCGCAAAATTGCCCCAAATCCGAATTCGGCTGTTGCAACCGTGCAAACGCAGTGTTTTTGTATCTACGCAAAGCATTTAGCCTCTGCGTTCGGAAGATGTAGCATAGGGGCTTTGAAGTTTGAACTGGTAAAGGCGGCTGCGCCGTACTAAATAAAGCCACAAGATCGTCTTAAGCCACAGGGAAAGTCCATGCACCAAGGTCAATCTAAATAGGTCGCGAAAGTTGGAACGAAAAGTGGTCGGAAACCTATTGCGACAAACATCAACACCCGCGTGACGATTAAAGCGCTACTAGGTGAGGGGGGGACAAATAATGAAAACAAAAAATTAATTAAACGTTTATTTTTATTAGTTTTATTTTATTTGCCACGAATTAAATTAGTAGATTACTTTAATCAAACTTTAGTCTTGGGTATGTGGTTGAGTGGCCAATTTTTTTCATTTATTTTCAGAAACAGCGGGCACATGTAGGCAGTCTGGTAACATGGGCGAACGGTTTTGCGCATTTTCAGATGCAAATGGCGTCGCTCGTTTTTGCGCAGTAGGTTTGTGCCTGTCGTCCGTAGGTGATTTCCTCGCATAAGCGTTGTTTTCTAGTCGTGGTACTTGGCAGAAGGCATCGCAGCCATCGGGAACCGTTTCAGTGACTGTGTTTTGCCAGCGCACGGCCGGCGTGCTGTCGCCCTTCGGGACGATGAGTCCGCCACGCTACGCGAAGAAACGCTGCGCTGTCTACGGATGCAAGAGCAACACGTGTGCAAGGTTTGTGTGCACGTTGAATTGATTTGCTACTTCTGATTTCTGTGTTATATATTTTGGGGTAATATCCTGTTCAACTGCAATAGTTCGCCAATAAAATACACCTTATTTATCAAATCTGTCTTTTTCGTCTTCCCGTTATCTTGCATGCTTCCATTATGGAGCCGTCATAGTGATAAGAAAAAGAACGTGCAGCTATAAAAAAAAAAGTAAGAAGCGGCGCCCTGTCAAAAAATTTCATAATTTCGCGCCCATCGCGTTAAAACGTGACGTCATTTCCGCTTCCGGTTTTGACGTCATCTTTTTCTTTTTTTTAAATTCTGTTTGTCCCCTCCTCACATAGATGGCGACTGTTGCAACAACTAGCCACCGGCTTGACACGTGGGCTTCTACGGAAGTTACGCTACCAGTTTACATATACCTTGCATGCACTACTTATTCTCATGTTATCGAGATGATCGGAGAGTTCCATCTAGTAGCTTGAGTAGGAGGCCGTATGGTTTAAAAGACCATCTCGTCCAATATTTTTTGAAAAGTATCGAATGCATCTGATAAGAATTGCGTTATATGGCAGCCAATTATTGTCGCTGACCCGCCCTGAACTATCGCTCAATAGTGCGCCGCCATGGCCGCGCTGAGGGTTGCACGACACGCTGCCTCGATGATCTGTTTCTGTCATGCGCTCGAGATCGGGTCACGCCACTTGACATCGTAATAACGTCATGACATCGGTGCACTGATAGTACTCCCTCCTAGCGGAGTGATGTCGTCGCCTTATCACTGATGATGTTTCTTCGACGTTGATTCTATGGGAAGTGCCTCCTAGCCTTGCAACTAGCAAAATGCAAGCAGCATAGGTTCCCGCCTTGCAGCCTTGTATTTTGCAGAATGTAATAAGCGTCTTGACCAAGTCTGTTACGATAAGCGGACTTATTGTACCGTGCCTAGCGTTTACATTGTGAGGAGCTTTGCAGTATTACACTGTGGTTTCACAACTGTCGCCGCACGAACTTACCAATGGGTATATCAGGCGTAGCTTGTACTTCTTGTATCTGGAGTCCGTTGCTTATTTCTCCGCGGCCATCCTAATGCCGAGCGTGAAAGTCTAACGAAATGACGTGTTCACGTGTCGAAAAGGTATACATACGATTCTTCTCCTTTCTAGCTACTGATCCATTTTAATAGTGAACAGCGTTCTCTGGCTCTTTCTCTCGCTCTCGTGGTTTTCGGTGGACGTCGGCATGGAATATTTACTAGAGGGAACTGTGACGCTGCGATCGTTCAGACACTATGGGAATGATGGGTCGTACATGGCTTTGCCTGCGGCTTCGAACGAACTTGTGGCATTGTTTATTGAACCACGACACGAGTGCACGCCACCGCGCCACCGTCGAGATCGACGGTGGAGCGTGGTGCAATCCCGTCGTTCAGCGCGCGCTGGCAGACGACGCGGCGACGTTCTATCAGTGCAGCGTGCAGGCGCAATTTACAGCTGGCGCTGCAGCAGAACACGGCCGGACTGCAGGTAAAACATGCGTGCGCTGTACAGCGTCCTGCCGTGCTCACACACAGCTACTTTTGCTGTCGGCATTTCACCGAGAGCGAAGACGATGCAGAAACTGTTAACCTACGTCGAGTCTGTGCAAAAATCACGCAGCAAAAGCGCGTGGAGAACAGACGAGCACACGCTGGACGCACAGCGTCTCGCAAGCTTTAATCCCAGTACAAATCCGCCGTTGCAAAGTGTCGTCTGCTGAATTTCGACTGCTGTGCGCGTCTCGGAGACGGCGCTGCTGTCGCAGATTCGAGTTTAGCGGCTCACACGTTCGTCTGGCCCGTAGCGGGGCCTGAAACTCGGGCGGTGTTTGACGTAACTTCCCTTCCACCGCCACGGTGCCAGTGCGGCTCAGCCGAAGATGCCATTAAGCAAATCCGTTTTCTACCCATCATTACCATGCTGGCTGCAGCGTCATGCGTTGCCCATAGACGCTATAGACCGCATATACGCTATCGCCAAATTTGCCTCTAGTGTATTATTATGAAACTATATGGTCGTCGGGTCTCCTCCGTCGATTCAAAGGTGTCGATGCAAGTCGAGTGCGTTCTAGTACAAGCGAAATGCTGGGTGCACTTGTTGCGTGAGTCGTTCGGAGCGGCTGAGGGGTTATATAATTATATCGATTGAAAGAGGTATTTTGTACGGATGAGGCAATTAGGTGACGAAGTGAAGCTGAGCCTCTGGTTATAGCGTGAGGTTTCTATGTAAACAAAGAAAGTGTTTCATCGTGGCGCCGCCTAGCTGTCATCAGTGGGCGACAACAAGCCGATTGGGAAATAAAAAAGGAAGAAAAAAAGAAGACTACGTTTCACTGACCATTCTAGTCATTATGTTTCAGCTTTTGCCATCTCGTCTTCTTCATCCTCCAATTCGCACACCGGTGCGATCTCGTTTTCTTTATCCCAGCAAATATTTGTTAACAGGATTACTTGCAACTTTAACCACAGACCCCTGACACAATTTATAAGCGGCACACTCATGCAGACCGGAAGAAGAACAATGATATCTCTGCGCCTTGCTTTTACAACTGTTTGCCTTTGCCGTTGCAGCAGATGTATTCTTAGCCAAATTTCAGCATCTCGTATTGCATTGTACTGCTTTCACTTCGCATCCAAAGGACAACAGTCTTTCTACAACCTATTAGACTCGCTGCTACGCTGCAGAAACATCCGCCTCTCGGCAGCAACTACCGCGCAAGCAGACAGCGGAAGGGCAGAGTTTTCCCTGCGCAAATATTAGAAGAAGCGAGCGAGCTGGCCGACGACTTTTAAATGCGCCCGTTGCGCTCCTTGCGCCATTTCGCTGGTAATGAAGAAACGCTTATAAGCGCCTGCCGTCTCTGAGTCCTGTCAGCGGTAAAGGGCGTGTATATAACGCTCGCCGTTATATACACGCCCTTTATATACCTGAAGGATCCGCGTTTTGTGGCGTAGTGCTTAGCACCACGCGCTGCGGAGCGAGAGGTCGCTGGTTCGATTCCGCGCCTCGGAATTATTTTTCTTTGGGACTTTTATATATCTATATAGATATACATACTTATACAAAACCAGCCGAGACTGTCCATATAATTGCTATCGCAATAATATAGAAGCTTTGTAAACGGACGTACGCGAAAGCACACTGAGCTGGAGCACTGCACGGGCCTGATTTTCCGGCCCGGGCCCGGGTGTACATGACCGAACCCAGCCCGAGCCCGGCCCGGGCCCGTGGTTCCACGCCAGGGCCCGGCCCGAGCCCGGGCGTACACGACCGAACCCAGCCCGAGCCCGGCCCGAGCCCGGGCGTTCATTACTAAACTTATCCAGGGCGCGCGTGTTCATGACCAGGTCGGGCCCGGGCCCACTAGAGAATATTAGTTGATGATGATTATTAATGATGCCTTGCGCATTGTAGCGGGCGATCGGACGGAAAATCCGGTGTGTACATGAAGCGAAATGTTGCTTTGCCCGCTGTGGTAGCTCAGCGGTTAAGCTGTTTCGCTGTTAAGTCCTAGGACGCGGGTGCGATTCCCGCGGCCACGGCGGCCGCATTTTCATGGGGGCGAAATGCAAGAACACCCCTCTACTTCTCTTTAGGTATACGTTAAAGAACTCCAGGCGGTCTAAATTAATCCGGTCCCCATTACGGCGTTCCTCGTAATCATATCGCGGTTTTGGCATGTAATACCAAGGAATATAAATGAAATGTTCCCTATATGGCATATGGCAAGTCATTACAATAACAGCATAGTGAAAATAAAACATAGCCACAAAATTTATTTAAAATAAGTATACAACTAACATGAAAAAGCGGATAGAAGCAAACCCGGGACATTTTATTTAATGCTCTTTTCTACATTCGCGTTGGAAACATTAATTACACAATTTTTAAAGGAGATCCTGATTAATAATTTGTTGCAGCAAGATAAAAAACGTTAACGTTATATATGGTGAGCAGCCACCAAAAGCAGATGAAATATAAATCGTTCATATTCTAACGTCGTCACGGAAACGTAATCGCCATGTACAATATAACTATATAATCAAGCTGCTACACACCGCACTTGATGCTATTCCAGATGAAAGGTTTCCCCTTTCTAAACTCTACTAAGAGCCAGCTCTTTGCACGTGTCACTTCAGCTTGTCTTAGACAGAATGCCTTAGACCATGCAATGCACAACGTTCGCGCGTGCTGGAAGGTCCGACCTATAAGCCTTATAAGTGGGTCCGAGTCCGGCTCGGCTGGCAGCCTCAAGCCCGGGCCCGGCCCTGGCCCGCGGCTTCAAGCCCGGGCCCGGCCCTGGCCCGCGGCTTCAAGCGCGCGCCCGTCCCGGGCCCGCACTTTCAAGCCCGAGCTGAGCCCGGGCCCGCCGGGAAACGTTACGGACGACCCGGCCCGCGGGCCGGGCCGGGCCCGGGCTTTCGGGTCAGCCCGGGCCCGTGCAGGGCTCTACCCTGAGCAGCGTGACATGATAGCCCACCTGTCACGGTGGTCTAGTGGTTATGGTGCTCGACTGCTGACCCTAAGATCGCGGGATCGAATCCCGGCCTCGGCGGCCGCGTTTTTGATGTCGGCGAAAATGCGTGAGGCCCGTGTGCTTAGATTTAGGGGCACGTTAAAGAACCCCAAGTGGTCGAAATTTTCGGAGCCCTCCACTACGCCGTCCCTCATAATCATGTCGTGGTTTTGGGACGTTACACTCCAACAAGTATTATTATTATTGTCACGATAG
The DNA here is from genome assembly GCF_013339695.2 of Rhipicephalus sanguineus. Classification (NCBI taxonomy): domain Eukaryota; kingdom Metazoa; phylum Arthropoda; class Arachnida; order Ixodida; family Ixodidae; genus Rhipicephalus; species Rhipicephalus sanguineus. Next base: position 181,565,821 of record NC_051178.1, read on the forward strand.
CCCACTTCGGCGTTGATATAGCAGAGGTTGCAGTTGCAGACGCTGACTTTTTTTCTTACTATTAAATTAAAATTCAGAGCCCTTGCACTACTGCGAATATGGGAGCTAACGAAGCTGGGACTGTGGTGGGTCATTTATAGTGTGAATATTGGCATATAGAGAATTTGTGTATTGCGGTTATTGGCTATATTGAGCTAATAAGGAGAGATACACTCAAAGCCCAAACGCGCTGCTGTGCGCGTTGGCACTCCTTCAGTGGCCGATCTCTTTCCTCCGAGCGTCCGTTCCACAGCGAGTCCAAAGGGCAGCTGCATGGTAACCGCGCTAGCGCTAGCGCGAACTCTGCGTCTCGTGACGCAGGGGTACAACGATTGGTCGGAAGTGGCGCTGCCGAGTATCGCGACACTTACGAAAGAGGCATCGGCGGTATATATATATATATATATATATATATATATATATATATATATATATATATATATATATATATATATATATATCCAGAACCTCATAGACAGCGTCGCCGTAAAAGATGTTGATGTCATTTTCGTGGCTCCAGACAAGCCCTCGAGGTTCCTTACTGACCACCTATATTGCGAGAGAGAGAGAGCGTGAACGAGTCCGCAGTGCAGGGCGTGTGCAGGTAAAGCAGTTCCCGCTGTTCCCGCCGCGGAAAGCATCGTGAGCTAGACGGGAATGTGCGCGAATGTCATAATGCGGTGGCTTGCGGACAATGTGCGCAGTGGCGCAGCCGCTCATATTGCTCACCAGCCTCGGCGAGAACAGCGTGCGTGTGCGCCCCTGCGTAAGCAGCGCGACGTAGCAGCGAGACATCACGAGAAGTATAATTGAAGTTGCGAGAACCGCTACACTAAACGACGCGTGCGCCAGTGGAGCGCCTATATTGATCTGTCCGAAAAAAGAGCTCCGTTATCTTAATCATATACGCAGGGAGACGGCTGAGCGAGGCCGCGTTATTGGCGTAATTCATAATTTTGTTTTTCCGACATTGCTTCTCCTTCTCCTTTTCTTTTTTTTTTGTTCTGATCCGAGTTACGATTCTCTTACGTTGCTAGAAAAAAAAAGGGGGGGGGGGTAGTTGTATAGTGACTATTTATAAGTTGGCAAATGTTTGTCTTACTACTCCCAATCTTGTTAGTAACTATTTTATAGCTGCAATATTAATAGCACCTTTTAAGTAACAGAAAACGTAGTAAGCGTTATTAATTTGCCTAATTTATGCCAACTCGACCCAAAAGATATTATTAATAATGGTACAATCAGTATTGTGCATTCAGTTGATTGACAAGGTCTCATTTTTCTTCTCCACTGCAAGCGCTATAAGACGCCACTCAGATCGGTCGCGCGATTGATATCCCAGAACAGATTCGGCTGAAAACTCGGTCGCGCCGCGATCTGTAGCGATACGCATGTTTAAAACCCATGTATAATAATAAATTACGCACGTATAGTCCTTGATTCGGTCTCTTAACGATCTGAAGTACCGGCACTAGCGACTCGATGGGCGTTTTTCTTTCTTTCAATTTTGTTTTATTGAGCGGCCGTGCAATGGGTTTATATATAAAAAAAAAGAATCGTCAAAACTATTTCACCGTCATTTTATGTACGCTTCTCTCGTGTCGATCAAAGAGTTAACGTTGGCCCGCTCAGATGAAGCGGTGGCCTTAATAAGCTGCCAAGGGCCATAGTGCCTCATAAAGGATTAGTGGGCTCGCGCGCCTTTTTTCCCAATACGCCCGCGGAGACTAAACGCACGGCTTAGTCCCGTGTCTAGGACGCTGTCTTCTGGCCGGAGAGCACCGACGTCTTTCGGTGCGTGGTAACAATTGCGTTGCTCGCTTGCACTTTGTCACGCCCGCTTTTGCGAGTGTATACAGCTGCAGCGTGCAGCTGGAGAGACGAGAATTTTCAACGACGAGTCGGTGAGAGATCGATGGGCAAATATTTGAGCGAGCACGAAAGCCGAGCGGATTCTTATTCACGTTCGGAGTACTGTGAAAAGTGTCTGTATAGTTCGATGCGGCTTTCCCGAGACGAATTGTGCGATCTTTTTTTTTGTTCACAAGAAAATTTTTACTCTGTTTCGCGTTGCATAAGAAAATTAGATTGGCAGTTAGCTTGGCTCGTCAGGAATGAGAGAGAGAGAGAGAGAGAGAGAGAGAGAGAGAGAGAGAGAGAGAGAGAGAGAGGAGAGAGAGAGAGAGAGAGAGAGAGAGAGAGAGAGAGAGAGAGAGAGAGGGGGGGGGGAGGGAAGGAAGGAGGGGGAAGGGAGGGGGGCAGGGCATGGAGGTTTGGCGGAAGATAGGGAATGTGACAAAAGATATATATGAGACGAACACGCATAGATAGATAGATAGATAGATAGATAGATAGATAGATAGATAGATAGATAGATAGATAGATAGATAGATAGATAGATAGATAAAATTTGAATATACTGCGTTACACACACACACACACACACACACACACACACACACACACACACACACACACACACACACACACACACACACACACACACATATATATATATATATATATATATATATATATATATATATATATATAATATATATATATATATATATATATATATATGGGAGATAAAGGAGAGAGAGAGAGCTAGTATCGTTCATGTCAGGTTGAATTCACATTGGGCTCGAAACCATGTTCCTCAGTAGCTCAAGTTCACGTTGTGCAAAATCTGAAGGCTGGACACACATAACCTTTCGCTCGTATGTAAGCTACCTGTCATTAACTTCGATGAAATTAACGTCGATAAAAACATCCTTGAAGAGGGGGAGGGAGGTCGCTGGAGTGGCTGTAGCGATACCCCCCTATTCAGGGATTTTTCGTCTATTCAAGCCTCCGTCTTCCCCAGAACTTCCTCCTTATTTGGATTGTCTTTAACTTCGGCATCTCGTGTATGTTCACTTACGTGATTGGCTGGAACCCGTTCGTGCGAGCCGTTTAAGCACACCAAGTGGATTACTAATATAACTTGCTTGTCTATCGGTGCACCCCGCCGCCGTTGAAAGTTATAACCACTGCAGAGAGGAAGCTGGTGTCTGCCCCAACATCGAAGAATAATTTCTTTATTGCGCGAAGTCTTGTGCGCGGGGCAAAAATCTTCACAACCTAAAATAAACTTCTGGGGGTCTCACGATGCGATTATGAGGCGCGCCTTAGTGGGAGAGTCTCCGGGCGACTATAGACCACCTGTGGTTTCGTGAAGTGCATATCAGTATAAGTGCACGGGTGTTTTTCTTTTTTCAGAACTGTGCAGTTAAGGCGGGTGCGCTGATGGTTTTGTCAGCGTATTTTTTAATATTTTTCAGGCGGCTCACGGATTTCGATGGCGGCGACTGCATAGTGCGTGAAAAACCCGGCGGGTATACAGAAATGTTACCTTCAAAATTTGCCAAGGTCCGATAACGATGGCTCAGTCGTGATAGCTGCTACATTCGTAACTTCAACGAACGGGTTCGCGCAAACGGGAAAACGCGATGTGCCCCGATAACGCGCGAACGAAGAAGATAACGAGGGCTACAGACGGGGCGACCGTGGACTCCCGTGCCAAGAGGAATAATCCGCTTTAATTCCTAACCCCGTAGAAAACATTTCGCCCCGGGTTACAGCGCGGTCTTTTGTGCGACTCAGAAATTTGCGCGCCTGTCAGTTGGACTTCGATGGCACGCCGGAAGCACGTCGGAAGCGAGTTCCGCGCGGTTGCCGATTTATTCATTCGGGCAGGATGAAGGAGACGATAGCTCGAACCTTCTTAAAAACCCGCTATCAGATGCACACTGCGGCGCGGCTTAGTGTTTTGTTCCAAAGGGGTGTGCGCCCTTTTTTCCTTTATGTAATGGTCGGATGGTCGGAGGATGTAGAGAGGGTAAATCGATACGGCTGAGCGGCTTTTGCTTGGTTGAGCCGACTGAGGGACCCTGTCCGTATGGAAATTTATTCACGGACGCGCCGGGACTGGTCGTTTCTTTTTTTTTTTTCTCTCCCTCTTTCTTTCCTGTCCGTCTTAAACAAGGCTGTCAGAATAAGCTGCACTTAGTCTTGCTTCTTCAGCAGTGAACCGTGCTGGGAAACAAGGAGATGCATCCTTGGCTGCCTTTTTTTTTTTCTTTCCAAATTCACTCTTAGATACGGAAAAGGTAGTGAGAACTTAGAAACAGGCAGCACTTACTACCTCCGACTGACTTTCACTAACTGCCTATTTACTGCTATAATTGGAGCGATGTATGGAGGCTAAGTTAGTAAAAACTACGAGCTTGTCTTGATCGTTGTCTGCCCTGTCTTGTTATAACAGTTTTTGTGCAAGATATAAATATTGTATAGCTTATTGATTATTTTGGAACCCCGCTAGGTTATCAGGTGAGGCCACGGCGGCGCCACTTCGGTGCGGGCTAAATGCAAGAACATCTTAGATGTAGGTGTACGTTAAATAACCCAAGGTGTTCAAAATTAATCCGCAACCCCCCTCAACGACGTGCCTCATAAGTTTATCGTGGTTTTGGCACGTAATACCCCATGAACAGCAACATGCTTATTACGTTCCACAGCAGTTATGTGCTTCGTAGTCATGCACATACACGAAGAGTACAGTAATACGTGCAACGTAATAAGCAAGGGCTGTCGTGATCTCAGCAACTGATATATCTTTATACGAAGTGAAGTTTCGTAGATGTATCAGTACCTAACAGACGTATACGTAACACTTCTGCTTCCTGCGTTGTGCTGGGGTTAGCGCAGATAATGAGATTCATCTTATTCCTTAAAAACTGCGACAGTGTTTTCATTGTTCTCAGCTCGATGACTTATGAGGTCGATATTTCAAAATCGTTTCTTCTGAATAGGTCTTTCGTCAAAGCATGCTAGGACAGCGGAACTCCACAAGCGGATTGCCCATTGACAGTTGGCAGCAATAGTGACCGACTGTGACGACGTTTTTGTGCTCCTTGTTTCTCTCCCCCTCCGTTATTTGTCAGCCTCTGCCTTTCCTGTTCCCCTGTGTGGGACAGTGTACCGGATGGTTTAGAGTGGTGCCAACCCAGAAAACTTTGTTGCACATGCGTTTGGCCTTGAAGCAGAGCCTCTTTGCAAGTGCGTCGTCATAGCAACAAACATGCGCAGTGTCTGTTTGTTCCGTCCCGCGCACCCATCCCCGTCGGTCGTCGAGAGCCGCGAGCCGGCGGGCGCGTGCGCCTCGAGACTCAACTGCTCTCACGTGACTCTCGCGCCGGCAGTATACGAAGAGAATTGTGGACAGCGTGCCGCTGCTCGCCGCACTGGGGCGCCGACGCGGTGGACATCGCCCCGGCATGCTTTCCGCGGTAGTTGCTGCTATGGCCTGACAAGCTTCGTTTAACCGCGTTTAACCACGGCATTTTTGTTTCTTCTGGTCAACATCCCTGCCTTTACTCTCTAGTCTATCTCTCTGCATTCCCTTTCTTGTTTCCCCGTTAAAAACTTGAACGTCCTGTTAGAATTTCGCGTCAGCATACTTTGAAGTATCTCCAGATTCTTTTCTCTCTCTCTCTCTTTACTCTCAGTGTTAAAGCGAGGATGAGAAGGAGGAGGAGGCGTGTTATTTGCTGCAGGTGGATCTAGACTAGCTAAATTTGCCGGCAATTGCCGCGCCCGAGCGCCACCTATCAAGCGTGGTGCAGTGTGAACGTCATCACATTAGCAGCAACAGGTGGCGCGTTATGCAAATTTGACCCACATATTTTGCAATTCACACTGCAACCCGGAATCACGGAGGAACTTTAGGAAGAACCGGAGCTCCTCTCTCCTAAATCTCTCTAATGTCCTCGGTGGAACAACATGTCACTTGCACCTGAGTGTGGGACCACCTCACGTTTTAGTCCATTCGTCAATACTTTACCTTCTGCGTCGAATTCAGAACGCTCTAGTATGTAACGCTCAACGCCACCAAAGGCACGATACCCGAACGTTCTCCCACTAAATGGCCGAATCGTGGGAGATGGCTGGAGGGACGAATAGGTCGCGTATACAACGCGTTTTCCCGTTTGCTTGCGATGCATCCTTTGGGGCGGCTCTCGCCACAACAGTTAATGCGCGAACGGCGTGCTCATCACCGCTCACCGCGCAGTGCTGTCGAAAGGAGAGGGCTTTTGAACGGCGGCGCCTCGCCGAGAAGTAGTAGACTGCCCGGAAATACACTTTCCACCGCGCCCCATTTCGTTCGCTGAAGAGGCCGCGGCATTAAGCGCACGCTGGAGGGGTTTGGGTAAACGACGCGTGAGATTGTGTGTGCTGGGACGAGAGGGTGGCGGCATATTTAACCGAGCGCGTGCGCTCCGATGCGGGGGAAATAAGGCGCGCTTAGATGGGAAGGGGCGGTCCGATCAAACCCTGTAGGTTTGAGGTTTCGAGCGGCGATGCGATGCGACGAGAGGGAATCGAGGGAGAGAGGGTAATCGGGGAGGAATAAAGGGATCGAACCCCCGCTGCGTCGTCGTCAGCGGTATAAACTCTGCTTGGAAGATTGCGGGGAAGGGGACTGCGGGAACCGCCCCACTCGCCCTCTCCGCGGAATTGATTCTCCCTGATTTGACCCGAGCATTGTTATTCTTTCTACAGCCGCGCGGGTTATGTGCGTGCCCACCTTTTTTTCCCCCTTGATTCGTTCGTTCATCGGTTCGATTATTACGGAACCCCGAGGAGCCTGCTGCTACTGCCTCTGCGTTCCTTAGAGCCTTCCTTCATTCGTGCCCACCCACCATTCTTCACATTCTTCTTGCATCGAACGACTATTGTTTGTTCCCTTATTGCTTCTGTTTCTTTTCCTTCGCCGCCCTCCCGCAACTGACAACGGTCGATTGCTTTACACCCCCCCCCCCCTTTCGTCTCTTTCGCCTTCTGAACTGCGCTCGGCTAGATCCCGAGCGCGTTTCATAACAGCCGCGAGGGAAAGGCCGAGGAATTTTTCTTGCCCTTCGGGGATTTGATGAAGACCCGCGCGGGCTCTCTGAAGAAATGAGCGCGCGCAACCGGTTATATTCCTTGCACGCGGCGGCGCCTCCTCGCTATAGTACACGTTATATAGGAGCTTGGGTGTGTACGTGCTGCACGGCACGTCCATCGATCGAGCCGCCCGAAAAGTGTGTACACAGTAATGGGATAAAGCCTCCCTTGTAGATAGCCCGTGCCCGACCCTCGCTAAAAGAGAGTACTGTGGAAGAGGAAACCGTCTCAGAAAGCGCTCGGAAAAACAAAAGAGAAACGATAGAAATCTTTCCAAGTCTTCTCAGACCAACCCGCCCACCCAAGGGGCGCGCCGGCTATCTCGTATGACCCCCGTGAAAGCTTCGCGTGGAAGTCCGCGCAAAGCCGTTTTCGCATTGCTCGCGTTCCCTGGGCTTCTTTTTCTCCGCGGGGACAATTGCATTGTTGCCTCGTATATAGCTGTTGAGCATGCAGAGACGACGCTTTAACGCTGGCACTCCGGGGGTCACTTTAAAGGACGACGCCCTTTCTCTTCATCTCGTGAGTTATGCTGTACAGAAAGCCGGCATGTTCCCGGGGCCTTGTGTTTCTCAATTCGACAAAGATGTGCGCTATGTGCTGGGGCGCTCGGCCATTGCGGCATACAGTTTGCCGGTTTATGGTCATCTTCCGAAAAAAAAGAAAAGTGACGAGACAGAGTGGGAGTGCAGCGCGTATATGTTATGCGGCGCCGCTGTCGGCTTTGCGTTGTGGATTCGGTTCGCCGTGTTAGTTTGGTGGAGACGCGCGTCGTGGCTAGCTTTTTAACGTCGCTGCCGCGCGCAAAACTCGCTCTGGTGTGTGTGTGAGCGCTCATGCAAATGTGGAGTCTGTTGGGCTGACTGCATGGATCATCCATTACCGTTGTAGTCGCAGTGAGTTTTCTGTTTAAGTCTGCGGCTGTTTCTCCAAAGACGAGTCTTAAGGAAACGTCGAAGAAGAATGTTGAGTTTGGAAAGATAAAGCACTCTTTCGAAACTCATTTTTCGTTAATGTCTTCGTAGTTCGTTGATTATGAAGTGAAAGAAAACTGAAGTTATGTTGCGTTCAGTTCACGTTAGTAATCTTTCTAAACTGATTAGCAATCAGTTTAGAGAGATATGTCTCAGAACTCTGTATCTGTTAATTTTGCTATAGAAGATTGTTTACTAGAAATTAAAGAAAATAAAAAAAAGGCCATGCGTTCTTCTTTCATCATTTCTCTTGAATTTCCGGCTCACATGCGCACGTAGGCCATTGTGAAGTCAAGGACTCGACGCTATATTCTCGCATTTAGGGCGTTTCTGGGTGGAGCGCAAATGCTCGAAATTCTGAAGTTGTCTTTGGTTCCTCCAAATTTCAGTGCATTTCATCTCTCTCGAAATCAAACAGACACACTACACTAGCTTACGCCGTAATAATCCATGGGGTTCCGGCGAGTTTTTTATCTATTTTTATTTTCTCATTATAACTTGGAAATACGACAGATTATTTCCGCGGTATCCGGCAAGGATGAGGAAGCGTTATGAAAGGGATTAAGAAAAAAAAAAAGGAAAACTTTATTGGTAGAGCTACCGTCCCGCAAAGGCGTTGGTCCTGTACCACCTAGAACCGCGGATGAGAACGAATTTTTCGTCAACTATACGGAGCTTTTCTTCCAGGGAAATGCATATGGACTTCCTTGCTGCTTCGTGCCACAAACGGGCGGATGCCAATTTTGCCTTTCAGAACTCGGGAATATCATACCTAGAGGAGCGTAGACACCACAACCGGTCGGCAACGTGGCACAAAACTGACTACGGCATTTTCGCCCTAGCCACCATCTCCGATGATGCGATAGCAAAATTCACCTCGTGTATTTTAATGTCGTAGATACCCTCACTTATGAGTGTCCTAATTTTAATACATTTATAACTTGTACATGTTTAGTCGATGGATTTTAGGCTTCTATACAGCCTTTTACACCAACGAGTTATATTGTTCACTCGTTCCCGCCTTGTGTCTGGCACTATTTCGCCAAAAGTGGCCCCTGTGCTAAAAAATTCCTATTAGGGTCTTTTAGCAAGTTATGGAAATACGATACGCAAATACGGTAAGACAGTACGGTACCGCTCCTCCTTTCCCGGTCGTTGAGCGGCCAAAGTACAACCAGCGGGAAAGGAGGAACGCTACCGTACTGCCTTACCGTATTTCCGTAATGTGTTTCCGTAGCTTGCTAAAAACCTCTATTAATCATCATCAGCGACAGCAAAGTAACCGTGCCGCAAATGAACTGCGCATGTGAAGAGCTTTATAGCACTGCGCAGCACGTGCTCGTGTGTTCACGCCATAGAGTTGTTCACGCTAAGCGTGCTCACGACTGTATACGTCTCCCCAGGTGGCGTAACAAAACATATACGAACACGGTTTCTCCCTCTTCACCAGCACGCCTGCCTAATTTTGCCTTGCTCCACGATCCCTGGCGACGTAGGTCGACTTATAGGAAGACGCCTTTTCCTCTCATCTTTTCACTTTCGGAGTCCTTTACCGTTGTTTTTTTTTTTAATTTCTCCCGCTTTCGTGTTCTCCGACGTGACTGCCGTGATGAACCATCGCGATAGGATGGCGCCTGCATGATAGATGATGATGCGTGGCCTGCGCTGCTGCGTCGACAGCCGAGCACGTGTCTCCCTTCTTCTCCTCCGTCCTAGTGCATGCTTGCGCTTCCCTGGAAGCCTCGGCCCCGATTGAAGGAAACGAAACGGGCTCGCGCGCCATCGAAGAAGCAGGGGGACGTGTTGCGCAGTTGTGGACATTGCGCAGCGTTTGTCGTCGCTTTGACGTATAGATAAGCAAGCAACGCTGACGCACCCTTCTCTCGGGTTACATTTTTTCGTTGTTTATTTGTTACTCGGCGTGGAAGGAGAGAAAATCGCGACGGTATATATATATATATATATATATATATATATATATATATATATATATATATATATATATATATATATATATATATATATATATATATATATATATCCGTGCGTGTGTCTGCTCCTGTCACAAAGCGCGGCCGCAGAAGACCACGCGCACCAGCGGGGCGACTTGCTCGGCGATGCTTCGTGCATTAGTTAGATGGGCACTGCGCGGATGTATACCGCGACCGACGTGGCGAGGCGTCTTCTTCGCTCGTCGGCGTCTCGCTCGCCGCGGCGAATCGTTGCGTCGATGGTATGCCTCGTCTCGCTGTCCGTTTCGGCCGGCCCTGTTTGCGCATTCCCGTTCACCGCGGGAGAGCCACGGCGGGCAACTACTGCAGCTTCTTGCCTCCTGTCGTCGAGATGAATAAATAACGCGCGTAGCACGACAACACTGTGTCGCGTGCGCCACCTGCCTTGTTGACGACTTATATACGCGGAGAGCTAGCCTGCGAGCGAAAGCTGGATGTCCGTCTTCTCGTGGGATAAAGTTTTTAATCCCACGGCGTCTGTGGTGTCCTGACTTCTTTCTTGTGCCCGTGTTTGCACACCCTGTCTTTTTAGAATGAAGTTTTTATGTTTTTTGATAGCGCGATGGGGCGGGGTAAGGCTTAGTTTTGAAGACTTGAGTCCGAGTCGCTGTTTCGAGTGTGGACTCCGACTTGAGCCTCTTGGTGTGGCGACGAGGCAGCGTCGCGTTTTTTTTTTTTTTTTTGAGCTTCGCGATTGATGACCTCTGTGCCCATCGATATGACTAGAAGCCGCACGCTATTGCTCGGAAAGCTGTTCAGAATGTTCAGCCTCTGTGGCAAGAGAAATGAATCTATGTGTTGTCTGGGAGGAATGATTAATAAAAAAGGACGCGCGCGTACGTGTGTGGGAGGACGTGTGTGCGGGGATTGTGGTTGCGTGTGAGGCCATTCAGTAGGGCATCTTGCTGGGATGTGATGTGGTTTTACTTTGCAGATATGTAACTGCTGGCAGCCTGCAGTCTGTGGCTACGCAGCTCTCGTTTTATGTTTGCGGCTTCCATGCATAATATCAGTACAGTCCACAAGTGCATAGGGACACATGAATTCGTCGAGCCGGTTATACGTGCGCTTTCATTCCATTGATGTGATTGTGGCTGTACTACCTTCCTATTCTTTTCTAAACAGGAGTATCAGAATCTGGAAAATACAAGACAGCATGTGCTAAGCGATGCGTTTAATCAACGTGGTTTCTCAGGTGGTTCGCGCTATTTTGCAGTCTTGTGCGTCACATAGGGAGTTTAGTGAAGTTTTGGATGTGAAAATTTTTGTTCTCGGGCAGCTAGTTCTGTGCTTTGGTTATCGCGCTAACATCGTCCTTCCACTATTTCCATTAAGTTCCACATTTGAAAGAGAGACGGAAAGGCAGTGCGGTTAACTGTATACTTGTCCACTTTGCCGCCCTGTAGACGTGGCAAGTAGAATGGGTGTGTAAGAAAGAAAGAGAGAGAGAGAGAGAGAGAGAGAGAGAGAGAGAGAGAGAGAGAGAGAGAGAGAGAGAGAGAGAGAGAGAGAACGTTGCGTATAACAGGCAGTTGGGTGGTACGTAGTATAACTGACAGTTGGGTGGTAACTGGCACGAAGGGGCCCTACAGACTGAGTGACATCCTCAGTCCGGGATGTCACAGGTCGATACCGCTGCTTCGACCTGCGCAATGGTGGCCTGTTGGGCCCCGATATCGGAGCAGCTAACCGGGCTCGTACAGAGAGACAGTGGGGGTCTAGTCTAGCGCCGCTGCAGAAGACGGCCTGGGCCGTGTGCTGTGTATATTTAGAAATCCATTTCATGGAACGGAACGCCGCATGGTCAAGTGAACAGTTAGTGCTCGTAGCTTTCAACATGTTTCTTTTCGCTAAGCGGCCAGTGAAGGGATCCAGACGCTGTTACGTAGTCTTAATCGAAGTAGATATCTCGGGTCGCCATTGCTTGACTCTCTCTGTTTTCATCCGGCGGGACAAGCTTTCATACAGCCACGTTGCGCAAGACCGTAGCTAGGGAAGAACGCTGCCTGCGTTACGCAACAGCCCAGAGGGAGTGTTGAAATACAATATTTGGGATCTTTGAGCGCTTCTTTCTTACCCTCGTCACGTAGTCGTCCCTGGGGAACAAGCGAAAGCATACGCATTCACTTAATATTTGTCTCTTGTTGCCGAAACGTTGATTTGTTAGCACGCGTGTGTGTGTGTTCGTGTGTGTGTGTGTGTCTGTGCATATGTGCACATGTGCGTGCGTGCGCGTTACCGCAGTTAAAAGCCGACTTGGCGGCCCTGGCGCGCAGTGCTGCAATGTCGGTCTGCCCGGCATTCCGTCGCGGTCTCTGTGTACAGCCGCCGCCCGCCACCGTCGACGCCGCCGCCGACATTGATTGAGCGACCGCTTCTTGGCGTCTCCGCGCGCCTGTGTCTGGGATGAATTGCAAAGCGATCTCGTTTCCAGTGCAAGCGCTTTTTCTTTGGAGCTGCATGCGTCGGAACGCGATAGCCCGACTGTTCTCTCTTTCGTCTTTAACAAACGCGCAGTCTCTCGTATACGGTCGGCGGGCGCTTTCTCTCCGAACAAGTCGGAGTATAACGCGCTTTTCTGCCTCGGCCTCTTCTCGTCTCCTCTTTTGTTTCTAACATCCGATTCCAAGTTCCGAGCAGGCTCGTGTTTGAATAAAACAACGAGACTGGTGGGCCACTTTGCGGTGGCGCGGAATTGTTTACGAGGAAAACTTTTAGCGCTCTAAGAGGTCGGCGGAAATAATTTATCACTCTTGTACGGTGTGCTCCGTAGACGTTATCCTTTCCGCAGCTGCGCTCATTTTCGCGGCCCGCAGAAGCATTCGCAGGTTTGTCGAAATTTCTTCTGGGTTTCTTTAGTTCTGATCCCCTGCTCGAGCGCGCTGTTCCAGCACCTTGCCTCCGCGTTGTTTGCAGCTCGCATGCAACTCTTATAAGGGCTCCTATGCTTTCCTCGACTTTCCTTTGCTTCATCTTGCTTTGTATCTGTAGGAAAGCTATGGGCTTCTTGATCCATTATAGATTCTTTCGTATATACTTCTTGCGCTGGCAGTGACACCCCGTAACAATATATATATGTACGCCTTATGCGCTGTGATGCATTGCGTGGTGAATTGTAAGACGAGCACTCATTTTTATCCCTAAACAATGCCCGTATGCTAAGAGAGAGTCGGGCATATTTGGAACAGCAAACACTGGTACAGCAAGGTGAGTAGTTGGACTAGCTAATGCGTATGGATGTCGACGACATAGTCGCTGAAGCGTTTAATCTCCGCATCAAAGCTCAGCATATATGCGAGCGTTTTCACGAAATGAAACTGTTTATGAGTTTGGCACTCTTTCTGTCCACTAACTCATTCCTTTTTCTTAAACCTGTGCACCAATGTTTTCGACAAACTGTAGCACATCCTTCTCTCTTCATGCTTCATTTTAAGTGCGGAGCAGTTTATGGGCGCGGACTGTCGTATGCTGTCGTCGTCTCATGTAGCTTGGCATAACGCAGGCAAAACCGCGAATAGCATAGCCATCTGTAGCATATTGAGCGCTCGCTCGCTCCAAGAAGGAGTCTTCTTCTTCTTGTGATTCGAGCGCCTTGATAGTAATATCATATGCGGAGCACTTTAGGGGTCTGGGCTGTCGTATGCTGTCGTGTGCTGCCGCCGTTTGGCGTAACGCAGGCAAAACCACGTTTAAAAATAGAAAAAAAGAGGAAGCAAACGAGAAATAGAAAGAGAGAGAAAAAAAGGGGTAAATAGGAAGAAAAATAGAAAAAATGGAAATAAAGAGAGAAAAAAAGACAGAGAACACTGGAAAAGAGGAAAAGAAAGAAAGAGAGGAGCAAAGAAAACCGCGAACGGAAACAAAGAAGGCTGCCCAGCTCCGCACTTGCTTCAGGCTTGGCACCGTTAGTGCGAAGCTGCCTTCATTTCTTTTTTATTTATTTTAGTGCTGATGTTTTTCATCTAATTTATTGTCGTGTAAACTCTGAAGATTAAGCACGTACCAGCTCATAAATAGAAAATAAAAGTGCGTAATTTCTGAGCCTCTACAGTACTTATAGTCCGATGGAACCGGGCACGAAAACAGACAAGCCTTTAGGCACGAAAGGGGTTCTTTATAAACTTGTGCTGCTGCGCTGAGCTGAAGAAGCTTTCTCTGGCTTCTCAGGTCTGGCTCATTTTCTTTTTTTTTCTCGTCACCGTTTAGCCGTTCAAACATACAACGTCTTAGTTTCATTTCATTACGACGTATTTTTCTTTGAAAGACTGACATGTTGATAACTTGTGGACGCGTTTTTGGTACGATTTACATGTGAGCTATTTCGCTCCCGGAAACACATCCCCATTGGATGGTATCCGAAGACCCCCCGAAGAAGTTATTCTACAAGGTTTGAATGAGAAATCTAATTATGCCGTGCGGGTGTGTTTCGACTTTCAGTTATGTCTCTTCGCTGCGCTGTTTGGAGAGCAGTAAAAGGAACGTGAGAGGAACCGCCAATTGAATTAGGTTAACCCGGGTTTGTCTCGATGTCCTTTTCAACTTCCTTTTCAATTTAAAGCGGCCATTATTAGGGCTATATATTTGTAACTCGAGGTACAGTCGTGCGCAATCTGGGAGGGAACGCTGAAATTACCTTCAAGAGGCCATAGTGGCTAAACGCAGTTGCCCAGCGCAAAAGGGTTCATAAATCTAAACGTTGTGGGGAGGCTCGACATGCGAAGTACAACGGCAACTATCATCACCATCGACCAGAGCCTGCGGCTGGCGCGCGGTGGCAAGAGCAACATGGGCCAGCATAGGCAGTTGATGCTCAGGCGTATTGCAAAAACTCACAAGGGTCCCTTATGCATTCGCCTAAGACGATTCGAAGCCGAAAGCCATCTTCTTTTATTCCCAGTAGATGTATTAACCCCCCCCCCCCTCCCCCGCCCTTCCTCCCTTCCTTGGTAGCTTTGTGCACCTAACTTAGACTTGCACTGCCTTCAGCATCAGAGGCATTTCGAAGCTCTTCGTACCTCACCTGGTTTTGCACTTCCTTCGTGATCGGCCCCACTTTTGACCATGCATGCGACGATGTCATGCGATGACTTCATCACGTGACGTCATGATGACGTCACACATTTTGGCGACCTGTGACGTCGTATCCCCGGGAACGTCATCACGCGATGTTGATTTTCTCTTTTTTTTTAATGACTCGCGTTGACGGCGAAGCCGCAGGACGCTAACGATCAATGATCGTGTTCGATGAGGTATCTAAGGCTATTTCCTTAATAAAAGTCGGCTTTTTTTGTGCTTGCTGCCTCCGCGTCACCTCTGAAGGCTACAGTTGGTCACTGCCCTCGAGGCCTCGAGGCCATGGTCCTGAGCCCACAATGTTTACGCCGGAAGCTATACCTCTTTCAAATGAATACGTCCTCAGATTTTCACGACGGCGCAGTATCCTTCGCGGCCTTTAGTGTGCCACTTGAAGGGCAGGGCCCGTTATAAAATAAGGAATAGTGGGTTTTCGCGGAACCTTACATATTTTTTGTTTTTATTTTTTGAACGCATCCTGTATTCCGAAAGCTTTCAGCAAATTCTGATAATATTATAGACATCTAAGACTAGCGACAGCTACATTCCGCACAACGGCTAAGAGTCGTCCTGAGCCATGAACAAAAAAAGGAAGCAAGTGGAGTGCTTCGAAGAACGAAAAAAAAACAAGAAAAACAAAACAATACAAAACAAGCTATGCATAGTATGGCTGTGCAGTCATTAAGAGGGAAAAGAAATCGCAATGGCGTATTGCGCTTTTCAGTGTTTCGATGCTCGTCGTGTGCAGACGGTATAGCGGCATTGTGGAGTCGGCTTTAAAGATGAAGATGTAAGCGAAATAAAAATAAAAAAAGAAGGCTGGGATGCGAGAGATTTTTAAATTCTTTACATTGAAAAACTAAGAAGCCGAGTGACAGCACAAATGCGGAAGCCTAGTGTAGGGCGTTCGGCATCGTGCTGTTCCTTTGTCAATTTTTTTTAATTCGATGCCAGTTTCAAAGGACAGAGCAGTGAAAAAAGGATTGGAACGATGGGACGTTGCTCTGAATCGATGGATGCGTCGAGAGTTAGGCTGAAAGGAACAAGTCGTCGGCGTATGCCCCTTTTATTTCTTTAGGAAAAAGGTCTGGCTCTGCTCCTCACTACCCTTTCCCTTTCTCTCTCGCCGTAGAAGTACGAAAGGTGGTTGGTTGTCGCAAAGGCGAAGAACTGGAGTGGGAAAAAGGACCTCTGTGACGCCGTAGAGGGCTCCGCTCGCCTTAGCGGGAGCATCAGAAACAGGCGGGCTCCTTGACAAAGACATGCCACCGCTCCTCGACTCACTTCAAGTAGCGGAAAGTTTGAGCAAAATGCGAAAACCCGACTGAAGCTTAGCGACGGACGAATGTGAGGAAGCCTGGTGGATGAGGTTGAAGTGTAGGCCCGGTTGGGGCGAAGGGTGTTACTCCGGCTGGTCAATTCGTGTCTGTTGGACCGTGCGCTCGAGAGGCGATATGAATGTGTATATATTTTCTGCCGCGTGAGCGTGGAGTCCGGCGACTTCACAAAGAGGAATCGGGACGCAGTGTTTGCTCGAACGGTTTCGAGGGCGGCCTTCTTTTGAACCATTCTTTTTCTGAAACCCTCGAGTCGACTGTTTATTTTCTACACATAGTCACGGCTGACATAGTATTGAGCCATTTCCGCCTTTGCAGCGGTGGTTATTCGCCGATTCTTTCTCGTTTTATTCTCGTTTTCCGGAGACCTGTGTAGTTGTGCTTGTTTTCTTCCTTTTGTGGTTACAGTATTTGGTACATAAGCACCTTCCACATCATTAGATATTTGACGCTAGTTTGCGCTAACTCCAGCTGCGCCCGATGACAGCGTGAACTTTGTGAATTCCTTTTTTTTTTCATACTTTCCAGAGGCCGCACCAAGTTGTTGAATGTATGCCTCTGTATTTGAGTGGTAACTGATTGTGTTACGCCGAACCAAAGCCCGGACGGCTCTAACAAAGTGCGTCAAAGCTACGCTTTGTCGAGCGCATGTTCCGATGCGGCGTTGCTGTTCTTCTCGCTTACATGCCGTGGGTAGCGACATCATTGTTGCGTGTCTGTAAATGGGGGTCGAGTGGGCCGAAGGAACACGGCTTTTAGAGGATGGAAAGAAAAAAAGAGGACAAACGCATGCTTCACAAGGGAGACAGAAGTGTGCCAGTATTGTGGGTACTTGCCGCCGACGACCGCGTTGTTGATCTCGTCGTCGTATGGTGAAGAGGACAGCTGAGTAGCGTGCCGCTAGGAAATTCAGTCGGGGGTAATTACGACAGCGTGGTCGTATGTGGGGCCACTGCCGGTGATTGCAGTCGACGTTATTCCGCCCTTTTGGTGCTGCTTGCTTACGAGAGAGAAAGAGAGAGAGAGAGAGAGAGAGAGAGAGAGAGGGAGAGAGAGAGAGGGAGAGAGAGAGGGAGAGAGAGAGAGGGAGAGAGAGAGCCAAGAAAAAAAAGAAAAGAAAGAATTCTTCTTGGTAGTGTTGACACATCCAGCAACAGGATGTGTGTGTGTGTGGTGTGTGTGTGTG
The DNA here is from genome assembly GCF_013339695.2 of Rhipicephalus sanguineus. Taxonomy (NCBI): domain Eukaryota; kingdom Metazoa; phylum Arthropoda; class Arachnida; order Ixodida; family Ixodidae; genus Rhipicephalus; species Rhipicephalus sanguineus. The sequence continues at coordinate 181,583,429 of NC_051178.1, forward strand.
TGTGTGTGTGTGTGTGTGTGTGTGTGTGTGTGTGTGTGTGTGTGTGTGTGTGTGTTTGTGTGTGTGTTTATGCTGTCGGTTGGCGATTCTCGCGCTTCCGGTCTTCCCGTTTGAGCGCACGTCCCGGTCCCGTGGTTTAGATTGCAGTTTTAATAATAAAGAAATAGTTTGGCGCTTCGGGTTTCTAAGCTCCCTCTTCCTTCCTTCCTTTGACGCAGATTGGTTTCCGAAGCCGCGCGCAGCATTCGTAAGGTAAACATGCGCTAAGCGTTGCGTTAAAGGCCGGCTTCATTTTCTGCAATGCTTCATTGTGAAGGTAAAATTATGGCGTATTTTCGGGGCTAAACTATTTCCAGGCGCATGTTTAGGACGCTGGCGTATGGAAGAGGAACTTGTAGACGCGTGATGTTGTTGAACCAGCAAGAACTCTTTTGAAGAGCAGCGCGTTTGAAGCGTGTTTTGTGAAGACTAAAGGCCCGAACACACGTACGCGTTGCAGCGCGTCAACGCGTGACTTTTTGACGCGGCGCCGCGCCCTCTCCCTATGGAGAGGGAGGGCGCGCAGCTTCGCGTAGCCGCGCGCCCTCTCTCCCCGCAGGGAGAGGGCGCGGCGCCGCGTCAAAAAGTCACGCGTTGACGCGCTGCGACGCGTACGTGTTTTCGGGCCTTAATGGTGATCTTGTTAGGATTGAATGCATTTCGGCGGTATTGTACGGTGTGGTATTCGTTTAAGCAAATTGAGCCGCATTTCCGGGTAGTAAAAATTTCGATTCGTTCGCGGACGCGTGTTTATTATTCTTATTAAAATCACAAGAAAATTTTTCTTGCAGGAGTCATTGGTTAAAACGTGGAAGTTAGGCTACGCATACATTCTCCGAAATGTCGAAGGAGCTGCCGTAACTCGCTGAATTACGACTATTTCTCCTTGGGGAGGTTTTTCTTTCTATTCAAGTGTCGTCACTGGCAATGTATTCTATCTGTTCCTTTTTTACTTATGGACCGAGTAAAACGGAACACGTGAAATTAAGAATGCGGTACAGGGAGAAAACTGCGGGCAAGCCAGTTTGCGTACGTGCGTGCGAGCGCGCGCGTATCTATGTGTGCGTGCGTGCGTACGTGCGTGCGTGCGTGCAAACATTATTTACTCAAGTCCTGAGGCTCGACCTTTCAGGCCGAGGAAGGCCGCGCCCACGATGACACCATCAGGCGATGACACCCTTCAGTGACCCCAGTTTGCGGATATTAACCTTATTTTTCGCCTTGCGTCGCCTTACGTAGCCCTCGTTACTAGCGCAGTTACGACGGTACTTGCAAAAAGAAGAAGATGAGGAAGAAGAAGGAGGAGGAGGAGGAGGAGGAGGTTTGTCTTTTGCCTGTAAAGCGTGCTTTGCCTGCTTAACTGCAGTGCACTGTGGCGAAGAAGTGTTACTGAAGACTCGATGTAGTGTTTTGTGCTTGCGTCTAGTGCGCTTGTAGCGACGTTCTAAAGCGTCGTGACTCATTTTGGAGATCAACTTGCCATTTCTCCAGAGCTACATAAAAAGAAAAAAAAGCAGACTGCAAACGAAATTTTCACACGCCGCTTTTCTCGGTAGTCTTGTCCCACGAGATCTCTTGGTCGCACCCCTTCATATCTACGAAACGGTTTCGTGAGCCTAGAGGTCGCAAGGAACTCTTTAGGCATTACGCGAAGTTTGGAGAACCTTACGTTATTGTATTTTAACATCGAATTCACATGAGAGAACATGCCTCAACTATGGTGTGGGTGCCTCAGCTATTCGTCGGGTTTGTGTTGTGAATGTTTGTGTATGTTATTACGAGCTCGAAAGAGCTGTTACGCGAATCTGTTTGCTGATGCTTTGTGAAGAATTCCAAACTCGTGCAGTTTGCTGAAAAATGGAACGTAAGCGTGGTAGCGCTATCTCATGGTTTTCTATGAGTCGCAGTCTTTGGGTCAGCTTAGAAAGCCCGCCCATATTGGCATCGGTAGCAAGCGTTTGTGCGATTTAGTATGCACTATTTTACGGATCGGTTCCGGTGTTGCCTTATGGGGCTCTAGCCTTGACGTCTTGTATCTTTAATAGATAAACGAACAGTGTTATGGCAGACGCAGACGCGTGAAAAGGGTTGGGTGTGTGCATTCGACGTTTCATGGTCTTATTTAATATTAATTCTCGTCGCAATACGCAAAAATAAGAAAACATTCGTCTAACAGCCCAAGATGGCGGCGCATACGTGTCTTACGTTAAAGTCTTCGATAGGATGCATTTTAACTCGGTTCACTCGCGAGCCGCCGTAAGTTTCGTACTATAAGCCGCGCCACGCCGTGCGATGCGTCGACGATACGGCAATGCCGCGGCATTCATTTTGCACACTGCGATGCGCACCCGCCGAGCGCCAAGATATCAGTAGCGCTTGTGTGTGCGTGCCCCTGGGTACCATGTAGATTGGATTGGCAGTCGGGACGTTTGCGGCTGCGAGCTTCAGATTTCATCATTGAAATCGTTTTTCGTTTCTTGCTTGTTCGGCTTGTAGGTTTCGGTTTATTAAACTGTTTCTTTTTGTGTTTAATGTAATTTCATGCCTTATGTGATTGGGGGGACCGTAGCAGAGAAGTCATATCTAATACAACGACGAAGCGACGTGCGCTTTCGCGTTTGGGATTTCAGCGTCGGATGCTTCGCGTCGCAGTGTGACGTGATGTGATCCAGCCTGCCATTTGACGGCGTGCTCATTCTTCATCGCACCGTTAATGTTTTTTTTTTCCTATTGACGTTCTCTGGCGTGTGTCGCGCACCTATGGTTTATTCAGCGCATGTCAAATTCTTTCTTTCTTTCTTTCTTTCTTTCTTTCTTTCTTTCTTTCTTCCTTTCTTTCTTTCTTTTCTTCTTTCTTTCTTTCTTTCTTTCTTTCTTTCTTTCTTTCTTCTTTCTTTCTTTCTTCTTTCTTTCTTTTCTTTCTTCTTTCTTTCTTTCTTTCTTTCTTTCTTTCTTCTTTCTTTCTTTTCTTTCTTCTTTCTTTCTTCTTTCTTTCTTTCTTTGTTTTTTGTTTCTTTTTGTCATAACGTCACGAATATTACGCTCTGATGCTCTCGCGACGTGTCAACCGCTGTCACAACGAACGGCGTGGTTCAGAGACGCTTTCTATGGAAACGTCAGCGCGCCCCTTACTGACTGAATACGTTATGGGCCGCCGTCTGGGAGGTGCATTGGAAACAACGCCATGTTTATCGTATGTTTCAGGGTAATCACGAAGGGCCAGTGTTTGAGTCCGTTTCTTTAGGGGCGAAGCTCCTTAAGGCGGCACCCGTTCGTCCCTCGTAGTCGCAGTAGTGCGTAACCAGTCGTAAACGCTAGTACCAGATCTTGACCTCCAAGGTGGTGCCGGTGGGAGATTTTTCCTGTGCGTTGTTGAACAATAAAAAATTCGCAGCGTGCGCGTTAACTAAAAGCCGAATTCTTCTGTCTCTCACTCCCCATTAGCAGCCATTGGCATGTTCCAGTAGGAAACGTTAGTAGAAGTAGAAATGTAAGTGTTAGCTGAAAGCCGACTTCTTCTGTCTCTCGTTCCCATTAGCAGCCATTGTTTACCTCCAAGGTAGTGCCTGGTGAGATTTCTCCTGTGCGTGATTAAACAATAAAAATTTTGTTCAAAACGCCGTTGATTCATGAAATAAACCAACGAAAGACGCCACATGTTTTTGTAAAAGCAAAACGAAAGAACGCCAGATGTTTCTAAAGCAAAACGAAAAGACGCCAGCTGCTTAACGAAAGACGCCAGATGTTTTCTAAAGCAATGGTTTTCTAAACAATGAAAATTCACAGCGTACATGTAAAATTAAAGTGAGCTGCAAGTCGTCATAACTCATCGAACCTTTAGTATAAACGCGCCCGATCTCACGTCGGTGATGATGTACTGGGCAGAATTCACGGAAGATTCACGGTTTACCGATGAACCTCCGCAGCTTCGCCCACTCATCATTCACTCCGTGGATATGCTGTGATTTTTTTTCTTGCTTTTTATCGCTCTGTATGCACCGCTTGGCCAGTGTGGTGACCACGTTCGACCATATAGTACAACGAAACCTGGTAGTTCGTCTTGAAGAAGTCAACGCTTAACAACACAGACGATAGGAAAGAAGAACGTAGACACAACGCAATGTCTGTGTTTTTGTTGTTTTGCGTTCCTTTACGACATCCTGTACTGGGGACGCGGCCAAGCTTGGACGGTTCTGTCGTCTGCTCGCTCTGCCCAATAAAGTTTATTCCTTTTTTTTTCGTCTTTGTTATTTCGCGCTGCTTTGTTAAAGATGATTTACCAACTCGCTCTGCAGACCAGCCTCCTGAGCAAATCTGGTAGGGCTTGGTTATCGCTGTAAAAGCTTCTGTGGAAACAACGTGTGTCTTTGCCGAGTAAATATAAGACACCTGCATTTTGTTTTCTTACGCAGCATAATGTTCTTATATACTAGCTCAACGCGATTGCATTTCTAGCATTGCCAAGAGCCGACATCTCGTGTAAGGGCATTGGATTGTGAGGGGGTCGAAGGGACACTTTATTTTTTTTTTGTCTTTGTCCGTCGCGCATCTGTCGTTTATAAAAACGAAATCCTTTCTTTCTTTCTTTCTTTCTTTCTTTCTTTCTTTCTTTCTTTCTTTCTTTCTTTCTTTCTTTCTTTCTTTCTTTTCTTTCTTTCTTCTTTCTTCTTTCTTTCTTTCTTTCTTTCTTTCTTTCTTTCTTTTCTTTCTTTCTTTTCTTTCTTTCTTTCTTTCTTTCTTTCTTTCTTTTTGGGGTTGTTTCAGTACGTCTTATGCCTAGCCGTCACTCATCGTATACGGTGACCTCGTAAAGGTATACTCATCAAAAGGAAGTGACGCTGACGGAAGAATCGTCTTCGCGTCTACACTGAGCGTTGGGATGTCGCGGGGCCGTCTTGAAAGCTCACCCAGACCGTTGACCCAGCCTGTACCGCTTCGTTTTGCAATCTCTTGCAGCAACAATTGCGTTCCGCGCGGCTGCTCCTTCGGTGCGAACACTGGCAGTTTTCGTTTTTTGTTTTGTTTTGCGTTCGCAGCGGCACGCGCGGCATGAAAGCATCCCCTGCGCCGACGACGCATTGGAAAGACAGAGCGTTTCGATTCTACATTAATCCGATATTGTCAGGTCGAATCGGGTTGTCGGACCGAATGCTCGTTTTTCGATTTCACATTAACTTTAGCGTATCGGCTCGAGCGAATTTCGAGGCGTGTTTCACTTCAGTCAACGCGCCTGGACAGGGTGGGTTTACTCGATGAACCCCCTTGGTTAGACGCGATCGGATAGCAACGGGTCAGCTAAACTTTTGACTTGACGCGCTAGAGACGGGCCCGCCGTGAAAATTGCATTACCCCGGCCCGGCCCGGCCCACGCCGGGCCCGGGTTTTCGGGTATGCCCGAGCCCGTGCAGTGCTCTAGTACTGACACCGCTTTTCGAAGCTGACTTTACGCCGCTATACAAATCTTAAAAACTTTTGCATGGCGAGCACAGTGACATCGACGCTAGCGTGATGTCAGGCTACAGTAACCATTCTGGTGACTTCACGTACCACTGTGGCTAGTTGTGGTGACGTCAGCTACGAAAGCATACAAAATGGTCGCTTGCGCGTCACCAACGGAGCCACGGAGCGGAGCGGCCGTGGAAACGTCGCGATATCTTGCGCGAGAACGTGACGAGAAGTCATAGCGTGCTTGACGCC